>NC_021163.2:14172492-14197407 GCF_000331145.2 Cicer arietinum | reverse complement strand
TATATATATATATATTAGTTTCATTCATATCTCATGACATTTTTTTTCTCTCTTTCTAAGGAAAAAATAAAACATAATAGCATTTTGCATAAATTTTTAAGATTTTTGGGGAATCATACAATCTTCAAGTCACGTGTTATTTAAGTGGACAATGGGATCGGAAAAAAGAAAAACTTTACTTTTAAAGTTCAAGCAACCTGATTTCAAGAGTTTAAGAGACATCATCAATCAAATGAAAACTATACAACGTGAGAGTTTCTTTCATAAATATGAGAAAATTCTAAATCTCTTGGCAGTGAATGTGCAAACAGGGGCCCTAACAGCATTGGCTCAGTATTATGAACCTCTCTTAAGATGTTTCACCTTCCAAGACTTTCAGTTGGTCCCGACATTAGAGGAATTTGAGCGAATATTGGGTTACTCCTTAGAGAAAGGAAATCCTTATCGATATACTGGGCAACCACCGAGTTTGGATGCAATTTCTTATGTGTTGAAAATCAACATAAGAGAGTTGGCAAGTACAAAAGAGGAAAAAGGAGCCATTCATGGTTTAGGGTTCAACATTTAGGAAAAACTGTGAGGTTCAACATTTAGGAAATGTTAAAAATATGCATTAGTTATTCATAGCTCATTCATTTTACATATGTTTGTGAGAATGATTATGATGTGATGGAGATCAGAGTAATGAAGGTTAAATGTAATAGACTAATTACTAAACTAACGTGTTTCCCTAAACCCTGTATGATCATGACGCCACTAAATTCTTTCTTTTATCATGTTGCCTTTGATCTGAGTATGCCTTTGACCATGCTATCTTTGATCCAAGTCTTCCTCTGATCATGTTGCCTCTGACCCAAGTCTACCTTTGATCACACTGTCTCTGATATAATCTTCCTTGATCAAAATACCTAATTAACTGACGTCCTCAAATTAAATGATCACTCTAATTAAGAGTCTCCCTAATGAATGACTTGAAGTTAATCTTACCTTCTAGTTTACATATTACTATGTTAAGGTTGATTTAATTACTTGCATTTGATATATTAATGAGATATGCATTGCATATATGCTACTACATATGCATTGCATAGATAGTGTCATGACATACATGGTCCAAGAAAATATGGTGGGATATTGAATATTGTTTCAACCATGAAATGATGTGTAAAGGAAGAACAATCACGGCGTTTGTTGGGGTCATGGTCATACCAACTTTACCAAGAGGTCTATATTATCTTGGTGACCCACTTTAAGATAATTGAGAAAACTTTTCCATACTTTAAGGATAAGAAAGATGTCATGCATACTTTTTATGTTTTAAAGAAAATAAATAGAAGATATATATTTTCCATATTTTAAGAAAAAAGAGAATTATGATATTTTACATTTTTTAAAGAAAAGTAAAGGTTAAAGATTGTTTAAGCATGAATATTCATATTCATTTTATGATTATGTTGCATCTATGGAAAATAATTTTAGATCAAATAAATTTAAAATTTAGATTAAATAAATTAGAGCATGAAATTTAAATTTTAGATCAAATAAATTAAATTTTTAAATATCATTTTACTTATATTTTATTTTAAAAGAATTATTAATTTTTACAGTTATCTAAAAAAATTTATATTTTTTGTTTTTCTATATAAAGTGTGCAAATATATTGTAAAAGTTAAAACATACTATTACAGGTTAAAGGTTTGAAGAAGCTGAATCTTGTTTACTGAATGTTCATGGTTTTGTTATTATTGAATAACAATCAAAGAATACAAAATGAAAGGGTAAATGTTAACCCGTGATATCAAATAACCGGAAATTTTATCATCTACTCCTCAAATTATACTCTTATATCTACAAAAGTGATTAAATGATATATTTGTTTTTGTAAAAATATTAAAATTTATTATTTTCTATCATTATATTATTTCAGTTTTCCAGTATCCAAGTGAATATTAATTTTTTTTATTTTACTGGAATTTTTTTAATTTTCCGTTACAAAATTTATACTTCAAAAAACTTGAAAAAAGTTTTTTAAAGTTTTCTGATACATATATATTTACCAGAAAATTTATTTTTAAAATTTTCGATATCAGAAAACCTATTTCAACATTTCTAAAACACTCGTTACTGGATATCTTTTTTTAAGTTTTTTGATAGTTACCGGAAAACTTGAAAATACATACTTTTAAGAAATTTTTATAATTTTTATTTTTTATAATTTTTATTAACATTTTGAACCTTTTATATTGGAATTCTTTTAAAAAGATTTCCGCATAACACTAAATGGGCTTGAATCTAATAGAACAATAGAAAGGCAAAATAACTAAAGCTAATAAGTAATAACTTAGTTTTTTTTTTTACTCAATAACCCAACATGCATACTAAATAGATTTGCCTCCTCTAATCTCACTTTAGAGAATAAAATAAGAATATCAATTATTGATTTTTAAATTACTGATTGATATTATATGCATATGCATGATCAATTATAAGTGATTAATATCAATAGCTGATTTACCTATTTTATAAATTTTCTACTTTAAAGTAGTCAAATTCTTAAAAAAAATGAATTTGTCTCCTCTAAAGGATGATTCTCAGTCAAGATTTATTCTTGATTAGTTGCAAAAACACAACATTTTTCATGTTGATTGTTGTATTGTAATATTTTCCATTTCTTGTCTACAGGAGGAACTAAATACAAGTTTTGTAGATTTGCTCAATACATAAATCTTATGGGTTGTACCATTGGTTACACTCTCACAGCATCCATTAGAATGGTGTAAGAACCTAATTAATCTTTCGCTATCTATTTAAATTGAATTGTGTGAGTTTATCGATAAGACATCAAGATTTTCCATAAAAATAGACACAAATATTTGTTAGTCGAGAGAGTTTATTAAAAAAAAAATTATGATTTCATATACTATTTTTAATTTATTTCTATAAATTTTTATTTTATTCAATAGCTTATAAAATTTTAACTTTATTTTATTTTTATATATATAAATAGTATATACTTAGATACTTGTTTGATAAATGTTTATGTTATAACTACATACAGGATCAAAGTCTTGAGCTGATTTATAAGAAATTGAATTATATATGATAAATTAAATCTCGCATTTAATATGAGACATTTGTAATTATACAATCGGAGATCAGCCGATCTCAAAAATATAGATTATGATTTTTGGTTAAAAAATTAAAAAATTCATATAAATTTGAAATATCTTATCTTAATCAAATGATGGCTAATGTTTGACTGTGTGAGTGTGACGATCTCTTATGGCGAAAAATTGAATTAAATTTATAAGCTATATATAAATATCACAGTACTCATTACTCAATAATAATAATAATAATAATAATAATAATAATAATAATAATAATAACAATAATAATAATAACAACAATAATAATAACAATAACAATAATAATAATAATAATAATATATTGTTTGTGAAACCGGGAATAAAAAAATCCAATTGCTTTCATAAGTATGGGCATGAAGCAAATTGCAATACATCGAATTATCCATTGATGGCAATATTTTGGGTTTCACAGATTTTACTAAGCCAAATTCCAGATTTCCATGAACTTTCATGGCTCTCTATTGTTGCAGCAGTTATGTCTTTTGGTTATGCCTCCATAGGCATTGGTCTCTCCATAGCCAAAATTGCAGGTTAGGCATAATAGCTTTTACTTATTAAATATAAAACTAAGAAAAGACTAAAATTAAAATATTTTAAAATAAAAAAAGACTAATTTTATGAATAAGTGAAGATTGAAGAGGACAAAAGTACAAATTAAGTCTAGTTAAAATAAAAAATATAAGACTTGATTTTTTTTTAATACATGATATTTATAACGTGTTAAAAGCATTTGTAAAAAATCATTTAAAAGAAATTGAAATATATTATGTGAATTGACTTAACATCATATACCAAAACTGTTAACTAAAAATATAGTAGAATTTAATAGACGGTTTTTTTTTTTAAGAAGATACCAAAAACAAAATTGTAAAGTTTTTATAAGAATTAGAAAAATATTTAACCTATTGAATTTATTTATTGATTTATATTATTTATAGGTACTTGCACAACCCATATTTTCAATTGTGGAAAGGTGGGGTGGTAAACAGCGTTGGCCAGAAATCAAGTTAATGGGAAAGGAATATTATGTAAAAATTCCATTAAATGAATATGTTTAAGTTGATATGGAGAACATTGTAGGTGATATTCACAACATTGTTTGCTATGATTGGAGCAATAATCTTTTTTTTCTTTTGACAGTGTACTTTCCATTGGATAGGAATGAAATTGTTTAATGGGTTTTCTTTGATTGTCACTCTTGTTGCTATAATTGGATCAATGGAAGGAATTATATATAAACCATTTCAGTCTATAATTAATGTCTCTTTATCTTCATAACCACCGACAACACAAACTTTTTGGGTCCTACTGCCATGGCCGGAATTTCAGTTACTATATTGAGTTTGTTGTTAATTTGTTCGTTTTGATTCATGTCCTCGATGTATTTCATTTTTATTTTTGTTATTGAACAATATTTTTGATATTCAGTGTTGAATTTTTGGAGTGACATCATAATTTAGATGTTAGTAATTTGTAATAATGTCTTTGCACTTTCAATTTTTACTTAAAAAATTTCTTCATTTAATTTGTTAAAATAATATTTATAATGGTATGACTTTGCAAAATAAGGAATAATAATTTAACTCAAATAGTAAATAAATACAATATATTACAAATATAATTTGGTCCATTATAAAATAAACTTCAAAATATAATGTAATTCATTATAATAGTAACCAAATTTTCTTTATTCGCGTGAAAAAATATTTTTATTTTACAATGTTTATTCTTTTGTTTTTTATACTTTATTATAATAGATATTTGCATTTAAAATTTAATTATAAATCAAAATGAAAATAAATATAGGGCGGAGAAATTGAAATTCTAGAAACTAAAATGACAAGAGTGGAATAAGTGATACTCAATTATAACTTTTACACTTTTATGTTTTACTATATTCTAATTTAGTTATTTATTATAATGTTGTGAATGTATATATAATATTTTTATCTTATTATATTGGTATCGAATATAATTCTCTATTTTATAATTTAATGTTAACATAGATAAATATGATAGAATATAAGACATGATTAAGTTATTCTATTTTGTTGCAATGACAGATGTAGAAATTTTATTTGATGGGTAATTAAAATAATATATATATATATATATATTTATGAAAAGAAAATGATTAATTTTATAAAATACATAATTGTAATGACTATACTAATTTAAACATATACAAATTACAATTGTTATTTACAAGATTTTATATTTTAAAAATATTAAATCATTTTTAAATTCTTTACAAAATTTATGATACAAACACATCTTTTAATAGTTGAAATAAATATATCATTTTTTATTTTATAAATTATGAATATTTATCGCGTGATTTTTATATTTATCAGTAAAAGTATTTATTTATTTTTATATATTTATCATTCACAAATCTATAATTCAATATAAATGATAAAAAATATCTTCTTTTTTTTTTTATATTTATCAGTCATAAATATGTATCCCGTATTTTTTATATTTATCATTGATAAATATATATCACATATATTTAATATATCAATGATAAATATTATAAATTTGTTTTTATAAGTGACATATATGTATGTTGGATTTTTATATTTATATATGTCTCGTGTATTTTTATATTTATGAGTGATAAATATTTATCTTTTTAAAAAAAAATTATTCGTGACAAATATGTGTCCCATATTTTTTTATATATCAATAGTATATATTTGTCCCGTGTTTTTTTAATATTTATCAGTGATAAATATTTATCTTGTTTTTTTTTTCAAATTTACCAACGACAAATATGTGTCTAGTAATTTTTATGTATTAATAACAAATATTTATTCCGTATTTTTATAAGTGTTTAACATTTTGTTGTGTGTTTTTCATATTTATAAGTGACAAATATTTATTCATTTTTTTATATTTATCATTTACAAATCTATAACTAAATATATATCACAAAAATTTGTCATGTAATTTTTACATGTATTAGATATAATACTTTATCCCCATGTTTTTAAATATTTT
Source organism: Cicer arietinum (assembly GCF_000331145.2). Classification (NCBI taxonomy): domain Eukaryota; kingdom Viridiplantae; phylum Streptophyta; class Magnoliopsida; order Fabales; family Fabaceae; genus Cicer; species Cicer arietinum. The sequence continues at coordinate 14,191,255 of NC_021163.2, read as the reverse complement.
TCAGTGATAAATATTTATCCCATATTTTTTTAAATTTATCATTGACAAATATGTGTCATGTATTTGTTTTTTGTATAGATAAAAAATATTAGTGCTATATTTTCTATATATATTTATCTGTGATAAATATGTACTCCATGTTTTATATATATTGTCAGTGAAAAAATTTTATTGCATATTTTTTTTTATATTTATCATTCAAAAATCTATAACTTAATATAATGATTGCAAATATAATTGATAAGGAAAAAATAAATAATAAAATGAGAGAAATAATATTTAAGAAGGAAGTGATTTAGATTTGAAATGGAAAAATATTGTAAAATTTGATTGTAAATCAAGGAGTGAAAAATGGATACATTGGTTATTAGATGGAGAAATAAATAATACATTGATAATAGGGAATAAACAAATGATATATTGATTAATAGCTAAAATATTAAACTGGATAATACATTAGATGATAGAGAGTAAATAAATAAAGAAGTGTTTTGGACTAAAATATCTCTAATTTTAATTATGTGTCAATTGATGGAATACAAGTTGTTATATAAAATCAAATATATTTTACTCATATATATATATATATATATATATATATATATTATATCTTATTTAAATCATTTGATAAATAAACATGATATGATAAATCCATAATTTTATCATATCACACCCCTCTAATTTAAAATTTGATCTTGAATATGAGTTGAGTTATAAACCGAAATGATACAATAAGAACAGTAATTTATTCAATTAACCTTAAAAAATCAATTTAAAATGTAAAATTAAAATATAAAAAAGTAAATCTAATCAAATATAAATATAAAACAATTAATAGAATTTGATATTAAACTTAAAAATGAAATATTAATAATTAATTTAAAAAATATTTATGATTTAATGACAAAGGTAGTTTTTTATTTTTTATAGAATTTAATAAATATTAGTATTCAAAATTATAAAAAATATGAAAATTAATTGAAATTCTAAAATAAATAAAAAAAATTTACAAAAGTAATTTTGTCATTTACATATATATATCATTGTATATTTATTTATATTCTAACAAATAAAATATAATATTTGGTTACTCATTATTTAAAAAAAAGAATTATTTATTTATTTAGTAGTGACAATTGATCGTTTTAAATATAGAATTATTTTATATTTATTTACTTTTTTAGTATTTTTTTTATTAATTTATAATATTTCAAATATAATAAGTTTATTTAAAAAAGAACTAATTTGTAATTATTCACAATGTTATTTAAATATAATATATATTATTATATTATATCATTATGAGACGTGTATTAAATATATAATAAAATAAAATTTATCATGTTAGTTACCATGTGTGCATCAAACACATGATATGATAATATTTATCTTATCATTATCATATCTTATCTTTATATCATATTATATATTTATTATATTCTGCACATCAAACTAGCCATATTTATATTTATTTAGTCAAATATGTACTTATTGTTTATTATTAAAATTCTAATCATAATACTCATCATATTTTTTATTTACAATGGAAACATAAATTATATTATTTTTAGGCCAGATCAGGGGGCAAAGCGTAATGTATAATTAATGTGGTAGCTGTAGTTACTTTTTTTTTTAATTGATATATTTTTATATTTATTTATCTAATATATATATTTAGTTAATTAAACAAATTTATTTTTAGAAAGTTAATTGAAATACGACATTAAATCCGTTTCGTTTTCATACTTTTAGTCTTTACCATAATTACAGGAAAAAAACTTTGTCAACAATGATAATTATCAAAACAAAATCAATAAATAATATGAACAATGAATTTTTTACCAACAACTTAATTGTTAACATTGAAATTGATATTATTGTTAGTAAATTTAGTCCAATATTAATTATGAATGAATATAATTATATAAAGCGTGAACTTAATTTTCTTAAATAGTTGTTGTTAATTTTTTTTATGGTGCTTTAATTAATATTTTATGAGAAAAGAGGATGTATTTTTTAATGTTAAATAATTTTATGATAAAACATGTTAAAATAAATAACTTTCATTGAATGTAAGTGTAAAATCATTTTACATCGAAAGTGTACATTAATTAAACTCATAATTTTATATAAAAAAATATTATGAAATTTTTGTTTTTATAATTAAGTTTAATATGTAAATTTAAAAGTATATTTTTTTATATTTGTAATTAAGCATAGCTTTATTACATATTTCTTTTAATCCCAAATATAAAATAAATTAAATCAATAAAAATAAATGTATTTAGTCAAAATTTTAAATCAAATACATCAACTTTTGTGTTTTAATTTTTCTCTTATATTTTAGAATATAGATAATATATATCATTAATTTTATTTAATGTATAAAAATGCACCTAAGTTATTTGAAAGAGACACAAATAAGGCATCCTGAAATTGCAGAATTCAATGAGTAAAAAATGACAATATAATTATAAAACCGACATATGTTGACTCCTAGTATAGTGTAGTAGCCACTGGGTTGTTTGCGTTAAAAAAATAAAACGAAAAACCACTGTCTTGGAAATAAGCGTAGAATTAAAAAATAAATGTACTACTAGAAGTGGTGTTGGAATATCTTCCAACACATTTTTTGGTAGCATTCTTTTATTTTGATTTTTGACTCATTTCGTAGCATTATCTCTCTGTCTTTTTTTTTTTTGACCAAAACATTTGATAGCATTCTCAATATGCAAAATGTATTTTTTCTCTTCATATATTTCATAATAGAGCATTGAATGAGGTGCCAACTTTGGTTTAGCGTTTCTTAATTCTTAAAATATCTCTTTAAAGGGTAGTGTCTAAATTTCATATCAATAATCAATATTCAAAAAAACTAGGAGACAGAGTCAGAGAGAGTCATGGCACAGAGTAGCTTCTCCATAGATGATGGAAAGTATGATGATGATGGTGGCATAAAAAGAACAGGTTAGTATATATCTTGTGTGTTCAAAACAATGTACACATCAAAAAAGTTGTTTTTTTTTTCAAATATTGTTAGTTTGTTTTTAATTTAACATTAATAATTTTGTATGAAAATGAAGGAACATGGATAACAGGAAGTGCACACATAGTGACAGCTGTAATAGGATCTGGAGTGTTATCATTGGCATGGGCTATTGCACAATTAGGATGGATTGCTGGCTCAATTGTTCTCATTCTTTTCTCTCTCATCACTCTCCTCACTTCTTTTCTTCTAGCTGATTGTTATAGGTATCCTGATCCTGTTCATGGGGCCAGAAATCCTACCTATATGGTGATGGTCAAAAATATTCTAGGTAATTAGTACAAAACTTATTTTCTTTCTTTATGTTTTACTTTCAAGTCATACATTTGGTTCTGTTTTCAGTCAAAGTTCATATTTTTATGACTAATGTAAAAATGGCTTAAATCAAGATTCTTTTTTCAACACTTTAAATCTCATAGAGTGTAACGAGATAAATTTAAATCTACTAAGTGAGATTTGATTATATCTGAGACGACAATAAAAGTATTAATATCAATTTGTGTTGTATGGTAAAGTTTAACTTTCTCTAAATAGTATATTGATTTTTATAATTGGAGTCATTTTTGTAATTAAAAAAAATCAAATTTAAATTATTCTTATATATTTTATTTGTTTTAATTTAATCTAGAAGGTTATAAAATATTAATATTAATTTTGGTTAAAATTATTTACCATATATAATGAAAATGCACGTGCACACAACACAAGCACAATCTATTGTACTAATTGTGCTACAAGTTAAAACTCAAAATGTTGTTGTACAAAATAAAAAAAAACAGGACAATTAAGCAAACACTAAACAACAACAATTTTTAGTTTCTTTAAAACAGTACACCTACACCTTATAGTCGTTCCTATGAAAATCATATTTAAATGTGCTCATTATTTATCCACTATAAAAAAAAATTATGAACAACTTTTTTTACAGTTTTATGAACAAATTTATGTTGTGTTTTTCTATAGAAAGTATGAAAATGTAGAACAAAAGCACACGACATTTTTCTTTTGAAGTTGATTGTTGCATTGTCACGTTTCTATCTCTTTCTCTACAGGAGGAACTCAATACATGTTATGTGGATTGGCTCAGTACACAAATCTTATAGGTTGTACCATCGGTTACACTCTTACAGCATCCATTAGCATGACGTAAGAACCTAATAAATATTTTGTTAAATGTGTGTCTTGATCGACTTATTTAACTATCTATTGAAATCAACATTTGTGAGATGGTTTAAGAGAGTTTATGATTAAAATTGAAATTAAATACATTCATTTTTTGTTGATTCATTTTCTCTTATAATTGAGATTGAAGTGTGTAAAATTTTTTCACCTTATTTTCATAAACTCTTTGGTATACCTAATGAAAACAACATTATATAGAAGTAGTTTCACTTTATTTTATCTTTTATTATATAAATAGTTTATACTTAAACATTTATTTAATAAATGTTTCTATTATAACGTGATACTCAAATATGTTCAGTGAATTTGCACATTCACACAGTTGAGTCATCGATAGTTGTCCGATCGAGATTGTCAAATCCCAAAAAATATAGATTATAATTTTTATTTTATAATTTAAAATATTAAACTTTAATCTAGACTATTTTATTTTGATAAAATGACTACTGAAAGTTTGATCATAAAAGTGCGAAATTCTATGTACAAAATCCGTATCCAATTTATAAATCTATATATGAGAATGAAAATGAAATATTTTCATATCATAGGACTCAAAGCAAAAATGTACCTAATAATAATAATAATACTAATTTGTTGTTTGTGAAACAGGGCCATAAAAAAATCCAATTGCTTTCATAAGTATGGGCATGAAGCAAATTGCAATACATCCAATTATCCATTCATGGCAATATTTGGAGTTTCACAGATTTTACTAAGCCAAATTCCAGATTTCCATGAACTTTCATGGCTCTCTATTGTTGCAGCCGTCATGTCCTTTGGTTATGCTTCCATAGGCATTGGTCTCTCCATAGCCAAAATTGCAGGTTAGGCATAATAGCTTTTACTTATTAAATATAAAATTAAGGAGAAATTGCACTCAAACATATGCTTACATGACACATCTTTATATTTACATTTCCCAAATAATGTACACATTTTATCCTAAAAATACGTGACAATATGTTTGGATCCTTACAATTATTGTATGAAAACAATTAGATGAAGAGAGAAGAATTTTTGCTTAATATAATAGTTTTCTCGGCCGTTATACCATATAACAACGGTAGAATAATCAATGTAGTTTATGTGATAACTGAATGTAATTATTTTTTGTTGAATAATATAGAGCCAGGACACCATGTCAAGACAGGGTTAACAGGGCTTGTTGTTGGAGTGGATGAAACAAGTTATGAGAAGTTGTGGAATACCTTCCAAGCAATTGGAAACATAGCTTTTGCATATGCTTTCAGTATGGTCATTGTTGAGATACAGGCAAGTAAAAGTAATAATAATTTTAAGCAAATAAGGTGCTTAATTCTATTTAAGAAAATTTACGGTACTAATAGTTAAAATAAAAGAGATAAGATTTGAATTTAATTTGTTGTATACAGGACACATTAAAATCAAGTCCACCAGAAAATCAAGCCATGAAGAAATCAAACGTCGTTGGAATCACAGTGACCACATTCTTTTATGCATTATGTGGTCTTCTAGGATATGAAGCATTTGGAAACAAGGCACCAGGAAACTTCTTAACAGGATTTGGCTTTTATGAACCATTTTGGCTAGTTGACATTGGTAATCTTCTCATCATTATTCATCTTGTGGGAGCTTATCAGGTAAATTATTATTTCATCATCAAAAATATCCTTTATTTGACATTATAAGTGTCACTTTAATTAAATTTTAAATTTTGTAAGTTAATAAGTACATTTTTCAAATTGAAAAATATCAATCAAAATATTTCTTCCACAAACTTTTTCCATTAAATATTTTGACGTGACAGTGTAATTGAATGTGTAGTCTATTCATATTATATCAATGTCATTGTTTCGATGACAAATTTTTTTATAAATTTTTGTCATTTAAAAAATAAATTTGTGAATAATTATAATTGAACATGAACTAATTATAGACAAATTAGTCTATAAAATATTTCAATTTCATAAAAAAATTAGTTAATATTGTGAATACATTGATATAAAATGAACGTGGAAAAATCAAATATTCAAACATGTCACAATATAACCTATGACAATAAAAGTTTAAATATAAAATATTTCAATTATTATTTTTAATTTCAAAAATATATTTACCAATTTATAAAATTCAAATTAATTTTACTAACAATAACAATTTAAAGGCTAATTTATCATTTCATTCAAAAATGTTGCTACATGAACATTATGATGCTGGCCGGACGATAGCTATGTTGTTCCCCGCGGCCTGAGTAAAATATATTTTTATGATGAAAAATTGAGAGAAATAAATATGAACATCGAGTAAATCATAAATGGACATGCTTTTTTAAAAGAGTAGCTATAATTTTTTTCTTCTATAATAATTCGGTCTAGTATTATTTATTTCGGTGATGCAATATACGATTATCAACAATAATAAATTTTTTAGTTTTTATTTAAATACCCTATTTCTAAGTTTTGTAGTTTCTTTATACAAGAAGTGTTTTTTATTTATTTTTATATAGTTAACTGATCAATCAACCTATTTATTTGCGGACCAACAAAATATATCACTGCTCAAACTATTTGTAAATGAGTTAGCCCGATTCAGTTAACTAATGGTGGTTCTAAGCATGAGTAGGATAGACGACCGTTCAAAAACTCATTTTTTCAGGGTCCCAATTTTTACTTACTAGTTAGTTAAAAGTATATACAAATATTATTAACTGTTTGAAAAAAATAGAGAATTTGAATTAGCAAATATTATTCTTAATGATAAAAAATTGTGGATAAGATAATATTTAATTATGTGTTTGTTCAAAATCGTTACATTCAACATTTTTTTTTTATAGATAAAAAAATTGATTGATTTACTAAAAGATATAACGAGAGTTTTGGATTTTTATTTACCAGTGAAAAACTTAAATAATCCATTTAATAGGAACTATATTAGTCTCATGCACGGATAATCTCACACGCAAAATCTTTTAAAGTTTCATTATTTTTATATATTTTAAATCAAACAATTGAGTCATTTATAAAAAATATTTCAATATCATATGAAGAGATATGTATTTTTTATTTAGTATTAAAGGATTAAGTATTAAAGGACTTATATATTTAGGTAGCAAACAATAATCTTTGACAATAATTATTTTAAGAAGTCATAATAATTCATAATTAATATTGTATTAAATAGAATAGCAGTGTATTTTTCAATATAACTAATAAAATTATTTGTAAAAGCACAAATAATTGTTTCTTGTGGTAATATATGTTATCATGGTAGTCAAATATAAAAATATATTAATTTATTAAAAAAGTAAATATTCATTTATTAATAGATGGATTGATTTATTTATTGTGTACAGGTATTTGCACAACCCGTATTTAGTTTAGTGGAAAGTTGGGGTAGTAAGTGTTGGCCAGAAAGCAAGTTAATGACAAAGGAATATTATATAAAAATTCCATTGGTTGGAATATATAGAATAAATATCTTTAGGGTGATATGGAGGACAATGTATGTGATATTCACAACAGTGATGGCTATGATATTTCCATTCTTCAACAGCGTTGTGGGTTTGTTAGGAGCAATATCTTTTTTTCCTTTGACCGTGTACTTTCCAACAGAGATGTACCTTACACAAGCTAAAGTGCCCAAATTTTCTCCTATATGGATAGGAATGAAAATGCTTAGTGTATTTTGCTTTATTGTCACTCTTGTTGCTGCAGTTGGATCAGTTGAAGGTATCATCTCAGACCTCAAGACCTATAAGCCCTTCCAGACTAATTGATCCCCTTCTACATTTTGTATTTTATATATTGGTACCTATGTTCAATAAAACATGTGTACTTATTATTAATAAAATAGCATGCAATTTTGGGATCATTCTTTTTTGTTTCAGTCAAAACTCTTACATAATTCAAGTTGGCTAGTTGTGTGTCCACCTAAAATTTTTTGCACGGTCAATCATAACTGTTAAATGGTTAAAAATATTAAACTTTTACTATAATCACTCCTAAAGCCGTGTCTAAAAATAATTGTGATGTGTTGCCAATATAATAAAAACTATAATACCAGTATATATATAATAATTAAACTCTTTTTTAATAAAAACAGAAATGTGTAAGTATATCATATACTCCATCCATCTGGTCTTAAGGCTAAATATTATGATACTTCCTTCATTTAATTAAGACACGTATTATGATACTGTCAACTAATATATACCCCTGAAGGTTCCTTCTATTTTCACAGAAGTCCTAAGTAACTAATACTTCATCATTTTCATAAATTCATATATATGCTCCAACAGAAGCTATCAAAACTTCATTTTTTTCAGACAATTGTATGGACTTCATATGATCTGCAACTTAATCCAGACATATTTAACTTCTAAGTGGAAAATAAAAATTTAAGAGTAATGTCACTACTAATAGGGCTTTCATTTAGATTTAAATAAACTATACACAACATATATGCAAAATGCAAAAGACAGAATTCAGTCAATATATGTGACTAGGTTTCCTAATGTTGCCTTTAATTCAATTTAGCTGAGGTGCTATCTGTATCTGAGATATCCTTTCATCTTCTAAGAGTGCATAAGGGTCTACATATTGTGGAGGTGATAGTGACATCTTGCTTCCGTCGTGGACAAAACTCGGTCCAAAATACTGCAATAAAAACAGACTCAATGCATCAATGTTTCATATACAGAAGGGCAATTTTGAACAAAATTGTACACCAAAATAAACACATTAAATATTTCCATCAAAAAGTTTGTGAAATGTGCTTATGAAAAGGGTCGAAGGTAGTATTTCGGTTAAAAAGTTATCATTTCTCAAACGGGGCAAAATCAAAATATTTCATATCAAGAATTCATGCAGTGTAAAGTTTGTTTTCTAATGTTAAGTATAAAACTATATGATAGATGGGAAGATAAAGCAAAGATCATGAGCTTCAGCATATGATGAAATGAAGTAGGTGCTACAAAGAACTGATTGTAAAAGAATTGTACACTTTCAATGGAAACTTTATATGTTTACCAAACAACCAGCACAAAATCCATATTATTTTTTTGCATCTGCTGATGTTAGCCATTAGTATTGTTACTATTTTATTGAACGTGGGGTTGGGGATCGAATTCACGACCTCGTTATCACTCCACTTCCTAACTCCATCACCTTAGCCCCCAAGTCAACTTTATATCCCTTAGCACAAAATCCATATAGACACGCAAGTTTCAACAGTGCCCGTGAACTATAACTATTACAATGACCAACTATTATAAGAGACAATATACATTTTATTGAAAGGAAGCTGAGGATATAGCCTATATGTTCTAGAGTCATAATTTGCCAATTTAATTGGTTATATTCTGTTTGTCCATCAAATTGTTATTCACTTCTCAATAGCAAACAAGTTCACAATTGAAAGAAAAATCATGTTAACTTCTCACAAAATGCGTACTGTTCGATTACTTAACATGCAAACAGTATGGTCATAAAACAGTACATATCAATATTAGTTGATTGCAAAAGAACTTACAAAGTAAAGAGCAGAAAATAATGCCACAGTTATGAGGATCAACGGTCCAAATGCCAAAAAGAATGTTCCTCCAAGTGTCAATAGAAGTTTAGCTCGAGGTACTAAGCCCTGAAATGGATAAATACATAAGTGATTTCTGATGACTCACTAAAAAAACAGAAGTTCAAATAGATGTTAGCATTAAAAGCTCAATTACATAAACTACACTATCAGTTATGATTCGGCGGCACTTTATTTTGTTACATTTCCATTAGCCGTAAGACTCTTAACCAAATTTGCAGTGCTGGCTTGCTGCAACTGCTACCTTCTCATTCTTTAAAAATTAGGATCAACAGAAACCACGGAGAATGAAAAACTTTACTACAATCGATCATAAGAAGCACAAAAGGTGATTTAGAACAGAAAACTACTGTCTCAAGTCATGAAGAATACTTATTTACTACACAACAGCACAACAGCACAACAGATGAGGTACATACTTTATTTGGAAAGTATATCAAACACTTCAAATCATTCTCTAAGCAAAGCTATTTACAGAGAGACAAGAAATACTGTATATCAGAACTTATGAAATCATATTTATATCTCTAATTATGAGTTATTTCTTTGTTGGAAAACTGATTATATACAAACTTTGTTCTCAAAATTCTTTAAATCTCTAACTAGTTCCTTACTTATCAAATCATATTTATCTCAGTTATTTACAAACAATGTGGAACACATGAAAAGACCAATTTAAACAAAAGACTTGCAACAAAACCTTTGAAACCACTTCACTGATTTTTGATATATTATTGAAGGAAAGTCAACAAAGAATCAACCTCGAGACCTTCACTGTTCAGTGCCATAGACCGCTCCCTCTGATTGTCTAAACCTCTCTCAACATTGGTCGACACCGTTTTTCTGTTAGGGAAACCTCTATTTTCTTCATTCACAAAAACTTCTTCATCAACTCCATAGTTGGTTTGCTTGTAATCCTCAAGTAATGATGTAGGGGTCATACCTCTCCTCTTCAATTCCTTCATAAATAATGACTCTGGAGGCTCTTCTCCTAAAAATACAATAGTAGTGGTATGAAGGCACCAAAAGGAAAAGTTAATAATTTGATGTTCTATTTGATCACTTACAATCTAAGCTACTTCCCTAACATAGTTCATGTTGTAACAAAAATTGATTTTAGCTAAAAGTGAGTTGAATTTAAAGTAGTTTATGTAAAAATACATTCACGTAAAAGTGAATTGAACAATAAATTTGAGTCAAAAGCTACAAATTCTAGTTTCAAGTTAAAATCGATTCTAGAGGAAAAATCAATTTTGACTTCATCCAAAAGTGAAACCAAACATACACAATAACATAAACTTTTTCTTGGGAAACAACACATGAAAGGCCAAACTATAAAGACCTAAGTGTTTGCTCTTGAGATGATACAATCCAAATAATAAATGAACTCATCAAACACCATCTAAGGTGTATTTATGATTTTATATTCAAGTACCGATAAAGGCCAATACTTAAAAAATAAAAAATAAAACACTTTAACAATTGTTTGCTAATTGCTATCTATCAATAATACAAACAGGCTAGAAAATATTATTAAAATTATTAACTATTTATTAATGCTAGTTTCAACCCTCTAATTTCTAATTTCAGTTAGACTCAAATAGATTACTTGAACTGAATTCAGATAACCTACTTGAACTTAATTTAGCACATAAGTGAACCTGATAGTTATTTGGTGTAAATGGAAGGGAAAAAATGGGTGAAACTAGCAAAAGTGATAATTATTTCAAATTAAGAATAATTCTTATTAAAGAAAAACATTACAATTCTAAAGAAACAATTATTCTTCTAACTAGATGACACAAGTAGAAAAGAAGGAAAAAAAAAAACTTGCCATTGTTTTGGTTCTTCTGGGTATCTTGAGAACTACAACAGACCCTATTAGGATTGAAGGACTTGGAAGTAGTGAAAGTTTGAAACTTTGCGATCCTTTTGTGGAAAAAGCAGTGTTGGGAATTATAATTTGTGGGAAAATTGGATTGGGAAAGGGAAAGTTGAGAAAGGGTGGGTCTCAAATACGCCATAACTAACACAACAAACTTGAAACGTAAGAGAGAGAGAGAGAAGCAAATGAAATAAATGGGTTTGGTTTGGTAGCAAAGAAATTTTGAAAAGGCTTGTTTCTAGAGGAATGAAGCAAGTGGAGTAGTAGAACCTGGAAGTAGATGAAGAAGCGTAGTTTAGTGTGAAATAACTAACGGTGACTAATGTGCGCCGATGTCGGTCTACGTTTGTGGCTGTAAAGAAGTAAGAAGACGTGGTTTTGTGGTTTCAGGTTCACAACATGTACAAATAATAATCATGATTTCCTGTTTTTTTTTTTTTAGTAACAAATTGATATTTTCTGTGTTGATAGGAAGACTAATAAATGATTTTCTTCCTTCTTTCTTAGAGTTTATTTCTTTTACCCGTATCGTGTGTGTAATTTCTTTTTTATAAAAATCATAATAAATTATATAAATAAGTTTTAAAAATAATTATACTAAAAATTAAGTATTAATAAAACGTTTGTAATTGATTGAACGATATATATAAATTAAATTCTATCATATTATTCTGATTTTTCTACTAAAATTTGTTGGTAAAGTTTTCTACCGATTCTATCAACTTACAGTTGCTTAAAAACAAAGCTCTATCAACGGTAACACTAAACATGGATTTACATTTGTAAGACAAGGATATTAAAAAAATTAAGTATCTTGTAGGAAAAAAGAATTGAGTATCTTTTAACTTATATTTGAATAGATTAATTTAATAATTGTTATGAACTTGATTCCAATCCAAAAATAACTAGATTCAAACGTGAAATGTGCTTAAATTAAGTATATACATTTTAACATCACAAAATATCAGTATACATCTTCAAAATAGTTAATTTTGAACCATAATCATATCATTGTTATCTAACGGCCATCTACAATATTTATTAATATCTAATAGAGGGTATATAACTTATTTTCGTCTAAAAAAACCCTTTTCAATTTCTCCAACTCCGATATGAGTATCAAAATATTTGCAGGTCAATTTCTCCAACTCTTATTGGTTTGCAGGTACACTTTACCGAGAGCTACACCGACATACTCCTCCGTTACAATTTGACTCCAACCATAAAAAACTAACTTCGTAATTATGTAATCTTAAGAAATGTTAACAAAAATTAAAAATAGAAAATAATTTTTTCTTGTCAGGTATTTGCATGCTAAAGTTATTATCACTTTCCAAAGGACTCTCTATCTAATTACTCCAGTAAAAAATAGAAAATAAAAGGACTGGTTAATGGTTCCCCAGACCACAGTAAGAACTTTCCGAGTAAAGACAAATGAAAAAACAAAATTCTTGTCAATTTGTGTTTAATAAATGTATAAGCTCAAAGACAATTATCATATCATCGATGCCTTACGCAACTCTTAACCGACCACCTTGCAATTGTAGGCTTAATTTACTTAGACTACAATTATCACCAAACCCTTTTGTTCATGATCACACCTCAAAATCAATTGTTCTCGATTCTAGTTAATTGCTGTCCAGTTCAATCAATGTCAAAGTGTTTAGACAATATTTGTTTTCCCCTAAATTAAGCCTAATTTATCTTTATTATAATATTATATCCAATTATTGTTATAAAAAATAGGTAAATCAACTTTAGTTAACTCAACCGTCTATTATAAAATAAAATAGGTTGAATAGAATAGTATAAAAAAGGTGGAATAGAATAGTATGAATATATCATTCTAGGTACCCATCGGGAAAGAGATATGGCCATATATAGTCATCATTATATAAATTGAGAATGAGAAGTCGTGTGGGAATATCCCATTTCTATACGGAAAAGACAAATTGAATAGGTTTGGCGTGCCAGTTTAGGAGCTTGCTTTGGTAGTATTTTGTTGTTTTACAAAACAAGCAACTCCATTTATCGCAATCAAACTTTGCAAGTTAGATATAACTATCATTTTTTGTAATCATGTACTAGTGTGAAGTGTGAAGCCTCCACTAACTTTGCTGATAATTAAGCTCCATTAGAAAATCTAGTTAACCACCTTTAGTGAAGTCTCTCCTTCCAGCCACGTTTTCATCCACAACATTAGAACGCTGAGACTTTACTTAAATGATTCGACTCCAGTTCCATTCAGTGATATAACTACTATGTATTAGTATGTACTAGTGTAAAATTGGCATTTCATGAATTCAGAAGCATATTTATAAAGGAGTACCTCGTTCTAAAAATAATAATTCATTTTTAGGCTTTGTCGTATTATTGTATAAGGACCACAAACTAGGAATACATTATAACAATAATATCCAACTTCCAAGTCAAGAAAATACAAAGACACGTATCTTTCACTATATTTGCAGCCTTGCATTTCTAGATAATTGTCTTAACCTGAATTGATTGGAGAGCCATGGGAGTTGTACGTGTTGGAGCAACATCTGAGACCACTAGAACAACATCTCCTTTGTTGATCAATTCTTTGGATTTCATAAGCTCCACAGATTTTGAGATGTTGGATTCAGCGTCATCTGATAAATCAACAAGAAGTGGTACAACACCCCATTGCAAATTCAGCGCCATGCGGGTACTCTCATCGTTGGTGAAAGCGAAGATAGGAGGATCTGGACGGTTGCGTGATAGTAACGATGCCATGTAACCATGCTTTGTGTATACAAAGATGGCATCCACGCCAAGTTTGTTAGCTGCAGAAACATAAACAGACAGACAAACAAACACAAATGGGGTAAGTTTCATCAAGTTACTTACACAGATTCCAAAATGCCAAGGTTAATATAGGGTCTGTTTGGATTAACTTATTTAAGTTTATCTATTGACATAAGCACTTGTGAGATTATTTGAGAGAGTTTATAAAAACAACTTATGATATGTTCATAAGCTATTTTCAACTTATTTTCATACGCTATTCAAGATAGCTTATGAAAATAGTTTATAGTTTATATGAAAACAGTTCGATTTTATTGTATATTTTATATTAAAAAAATAACTTATACATAAGTACTTATATGATGAGTGCTGAATTAAGCTGGTTATCCAAAGTTGCAAGAAAGAATGCGAAGTACCCATTTCAACAGCACAATTGCATATTTGCTCAGTGATGCAATCTGGCAATGATGCTCCAAGTTTATGGTTATTGAGAAGATTTTGTCTGTTTTCCTCTCTACTCCATGATTCCATTCTACTGCTAGTCATATCCAACACTGCCAAAGCTTTCTGTCCAAATGAACCAATAGCTGACTCACCAGATAACATCAAAGCATCCGCATATTGTCGAACTGCTTCAGAAACATCTGCTACCTTATATTGCATAAAACCAAAGATTATTTTAATAGGTAAGTACTGAGTTCAACATTCCAACAGGGTGCGTGTTTGATTCTATTTTTGACAAAAATTGATTTGGTAAAATTGATTTAAGTTAAAAGAGCATTAAATGTAAAGTGGTTTATGTTTGAATACATTCACGTAAAATTAAATTGAACAACAAATCTTAGAGGAAAAATCACGTTAGGAGTCACAAGCAACAACTCCTAACAAAAATTGATTTTACCTCAGCACGAGTTGGTGTTGGATACTCAACCATTGACTCAAGAAGCTGAGAAGCTACAATCACTGGCTTATTTTGTTGTCTGCAAATGCGAACAATATGCTCCTGGACTGTTGGAATTTGTTCAAGTGGTATTTCGACTCCAAGGTCACCACGAGCTACCACGATCCCATCTGAAGCTTTCACTATTTCCTCCAGATTATTAAGCGATTCTAGGCTTTCTACCTTTGCCAATACTTTTATGGATCTGAAAAGATCATTTATCATTCTTGATTTGTGCTAAAATAACTTTGAATTAAAGCACTTGTACAGAAGAAAAAATGTAAACATGAGGCAATTAACTATCGGATAGATATGCTGTTAACGTTGGTTTTTCTCAAACATCAACAACAGAGAGGAAGCTGACCACCAAAATTATCAAATTAAATGTAATGGCAGCGATGTTTGTAATGCATGGCAGATTCCTATGACATTATTTTTATCTAGAAACTACATCATCTTTTCAGAGGAATAAATAGGTTTTACTAATGATGAAATGAATAAACGATTATTCGGTGAATCTATGCTTCCTTACTTGGGTGATTTGGAAGAGAGGTAGTTCTTTAAATCCTTAACAGAGTCAGCATGATTGACAAAGGATAAGGCAAAAAAATCAACACCCTCAGCTATACCAAAGTTAATGTCAGCCCAATCCTGTGGATAAGTTTATAAGATAAAACATATAAGGAAAAGATTCGAAATTCATAACACTATTCAAAGAGTTATACCCAAAAAAAAAGGTTCGCAAAGACATCATCAAAGTTTAAATAAAGGATGTGAAATGCTCAGTTTTGACTTTTGAAGAAGGTAGCTTCTCAGTGTGTTATACTGATTAATTTGCCCATCAATTGTATAAAAGTAACTATATTGACATTGTAAAAGCCTGGGACCGTTTACTTTGTCGGAGCGTTTTTAGTTTTCATTTCTTAAAACTTGTGTTAATATCACTTATTGATAAAAAGGTAGGATAGTTTTGGAGAGAACAATTGTCTACATTTCTAAAAACAATGAAAATGTCAAAAAACCGTTTTCATTATTTTCAGAAATGCAACTTCATTAATTAACATTTCATCTTATCTCCATGACAATGATTTACTTTAAGAACCTTTCATCAAGGTAAAATGGACATACATTTTATGAAAACAGGAAATGTTTTCACAAAGTAAAAGGTTAATATATACCTTTGTTGATAGAGTGGGGAACTTGTAATTCCTCCTTACAAGCTTTCCATCTCTCCAGCAACTAAATTTGGCTCCAGGTAAGAAAAGACCAGCATCTATGCACTTACAGTGCAAATCATTTCCAGTTTTTTCAATGACTACAAAGCATGCCATTCCACCATCAATAACAAGTTCATCACCTACTTCAATACCTGACACCCATTAACCAACTTCAGTATTCACTTCAATGCATAATAATAACATAGGAAGCTGTCAAAAGTGAAAATTCATATTGGAACAGAAAAGGAAGGGTTACAAAAAATATCACTACCTTCAGAAAAGCCTTTATAGTTTGCTTGAACGGTGAATGGACGAGAACCCTCAAAATGTTCAGTAGTAAACAACCAAGTTGAATCTTCCTAAGATTGAAACAAAAATTGCATGGTTCCAAATTCAAATGCAAACAAGCCTATCACAAACTAATATAGGGGCATAGTGCACACAGAACAAATGGCAAAAGTAGATCCTAAATTATGAAGACGGCACCAACCACATAGACACCAATAAAAATGCAAGTAATTGAATGTAACTAGATGTGTTGGTGCCACAGCACGTGTCGGACACTTGACATACATTCGATATAAAGTGTCAGTGCTACATAGTTGCTAAGTGTAGCCTATGTTTGGTTCCATGTTTAGAGCCATCAAAATTGATTGTGCAGGTATAAAAATGATTGACATGTTTGGTTATGCTGGAGTATAATTAATTTTGCCTCCATAATTGATTCTAACTTGAGGCTAAGAATTGTAACTATTGGGTCTAAACCTGATTTTTACACTGAAATTTATATTGTTCAACTCACGTAAATTTATCCAAACATAAACCACCTGTCATTTTAAGTCAAATCAATTTTTGTGGCCGCAGAACCAAACATGCATTATGTAAGGTTGCTTACCTCTACTTTAACCGAAGAAGGTGCTCCATGATCAACAACATGAATCTGACTACCCTCAGTATCAATCATAACAGAAACAGAAAAACCCTTTTCCTCATTCATCTTCTTAATCTTCCTAATAACATCACGGTGCCATTCTCTACTACCATGACACATATTAAGCCTTGCAACGTTCATTCCACCCATTGCCAACTTCTCTAAATCCTCCAATGAACTACAAGCAGGACCAACAGTGCACACAAGCTTTGTCTTCCTCAACCCTCTAAAACCCTTCACCATTAACTCTCCTTCTGAAACCAAATCCAACCCTAAAGTTCCCTCCAATGCAACATTGCTTCCTTTTTTCACACCCAATTCCACTGTTGCTCGAACCTTAGCAACCCCATATTTTACCTTCCATTTCTCTTCTCCCTTGCAACAAAATCCAAAATTGAAAGCCCTATTTTTCAAATCTAATGAAGGGTTTCCAGATATACAAGATTGTCTCACAAAGCTTAGATCGCTTGTTGAAGCGGACATTGACTTGAAAATCATTGCCATGAGGTTCTTGGTGGGAAGAATACAGTTGTGACTAACTGAGTAATGTGAGATCCAAGTTGTGAACTTTAGAAGAAAATCGATGATGGGGTTTGAAGGATTTTGTTGTAAACTCCGTCAATGTTTGGATTGTGGTCGCAGAACAAACCAGGGAGATAAATGCAGCGACAGCTTCGTATAAACATGAGATGATTTTGTTTTTAAAGTTGTCCTTTATATTATTTTGTAGATTTAAATATGTCTATTTTGATTCTCTAAAAGCATATTATTGTGTTGTATGTCCACATTTTCCATAAACATTAGAAAACTTACAAGATTACTTAAAAATTTGGGATGTGTTAGAATCTAGAGGTAACTCTTGTTTGAAGAGATTTAATAATTACAAAAATTCATTTAATGATGTAGCTCAAGCAAGAGTTTAAAATAAAGGTAAAATTAAAAGAAAATACCTGCACTCAATTCAATATCTTTTTAAATACAAATATATATATTTTAAAAATTCAGTTATTTAAAATATATTTAATATCTTTAAATTTTAATTTAATTAACAAATATCGATCAACGTGTGTATGTTAATTATGGTAAAATTTATTATTTTTATTAAAATTATATATATATAAGTTTTTAACTAAAAATAACAAAATTTAAAACCGTAAAAAGTTGAATACATCATTTTTCAATACAATATTTATATTTAGGGTTTTGTACCAGACACCCCCCC
>NC_021163.2:14171214-14172482 GCF_000331145.2 Cicer arietinum | reverse complement strand
GGTTTTTTCCCCAACCCCCCCCCCCCCCCCCCAATTTTACCTGCCACCTCCCAGTCATGACTAAAAGACTATTTTACCCTTCATCTTATCTATAAAAACCAAAAAAAAAATTTACTTTCATTTTTCATCCAACTCATTCGAAAATTTCAAATATCCGAATTTCATCCAACCCATCCTCGAAAATTTGAAAGATTCGAATCTCAAAAGTAAGTTATTTTCGAAACTTTGCATGTGTTCGAAAGTTTCGAAATGCAACCCTCGAAAGTTTACTTGAATCTGAAATGTTCGAAATGTTGTTTCCTCGAATGTTTTGAAAGCTTCGAAACAAGAAACTTTCGAAAGTTTCTTGTATGTAGAAAGTTTCGAAATGCAAGGCAGTGAAACATTCGAAATCTGAGGGAAAGTTTCGAAGTTCTGGGGAAAATTTCAAAGTTTTGGGGAAAGTTTCGAAGTTCTGGGGAAAGTTTCGAATCTGGGGAAACTTTCGAATATGGGGAAACTTTCGAAATGCATTTCGAAAATTCTGAATTCCTTAAAAGTTTCGAAATAGAGGCTTGGCTTGGCTTTCTGAAATCATTTTATTACATTATTTTTTTATTGTTTATAATTTTTTTAATATTTATATATTTATATGTTGCAGTGCCTAGGATGAGAGGTGTGCTCGGCCAAATTATTTGCAACATTATAAGTGGTGATAGAGGTGATGGTGCAGACAGAATTCCACCAACAGCATCAAATAGACGACGAAACGAAGCAAATCGTCCAATTAGGCAGCGTCGTCGAAGACAAGACATCCATGATGATGTCGTCAAGTCTACTGCACATGCACATATGGAGGAGGATGTCCCTGAGCCTCAGATGGAGGAGGATGTCCCTGAGCCTCATATGGAACATGCTGATGATGCTGGATTCCCGGAGGACCGATGTTGAGACATGTGTTGACATAGTGTGAGCACCACGTGGCTCGGAGGCTATGGGAAGGAGATGTATATTTCAATTTGAGGCATTTTAAGTCTATTTAATTCAAGTGTTTATTGAAATATATTTATTCAATTATTTATTTAAATATATTTAATTAATTGTTTATTTAAATTTATATATTTAATTATTAAATTAAGTTTATTTAATTAATTGTTTAGTTAAATTTATTTAATCAATTTATAAAAATTAAGTTTATGTAATTAATTGTTTATTTAAATGTATTTATTCAATTATTTATTTAAGTTTATTTATTGAATTATTTATTTATTTAATTAATTGTTTATTTA
>NC_021163.2:14165109-14171077 GCF_000331145.2 Cicer arietinum | reverse complement strand
ATTTGTTGTTTATTTAAATTTATTTATTCAATTATTTGTTTAAGTTGATTCAATTATTTATTTAAGGTTATTTAATTAATTAATTACTTTGTAATTACTCGCAGGATCGTGGACCGTTAAAAGTCATTACTCATGGATTGAAGTTGAAGAAGTTTTCCGAAGTTCCTGTGCCACATCCTGTAGAGCATTGGATTCGGGAATCTGGGCTGCTACCTCTATCTTCGGCCTACCTCACTATGGTTGATGTTGGTCTGATATCCGCATTTGTTGAAAGATGGTACAGGGAGACCAGCTCATTTCATTTGTCATTTGGAGAGATGACTATTACTTTAGACGACGTCGCGACTCTCCTTCACATATCACCCCATGGTAAATTTTTTAATGCACCTGTGAATATGAACACTAATAATGTTGCAAGAGCTGCACATGAGTACTTAGGTGCAACATGGGAGGAATCTCTAGCTGAGATTAATTATAATAAATGTGTCCAATATAGATTGCAATGGTTGCGTGATTTATATAGTCGTCTCATTCAAACTAACCAGTTTGAGTGTGCGGCTAGAACGTATCTATTGCATTTAGTTGGCAGCACAATTTTCGCCGATAAAACACATACGCGTGTGGAGGCGAAATACATCAGTTTATTTATTGATTTAGATCGTTGTCGATACTATTCATGGGTTGCCGCGGCATTGGTTTTCCTTTATGTCAATATGGGAGATGGGGCTGTCCATGACACTCGACAGTTGGGAGGTTACATGACCCTTTTACAGGTATATCCATTTATTTAATTATTTTATTTATTAAGTTGTATTATTTTACTTATGTATTTAAATTAAGTTGTATTATGTTACTTATGTTGCAGTGCTGGATTTACGAACACTTCCCTAGGATATGTAAGCGGGGCGATAGAGGTGCGATTCATGCACATCTTCCAAGAGCATGTAGGTGGATTGCAAAACATGCTGTTGAAGGTGGATTAGTGACCTATCGGCAGAGACTTGATGCTTTGTTGCTTGAGGATGTAGTGTTTACACCATATGATGATGATCGAGCTAATCATCCGTTTGAAGATATTTCGATGTTCTCTAGTTATCTTCGATGTGGTGGAGTCTTAGTCCCATATTTGCCGGAGCGATGTCTTCGACAATTTGGTCGTATGCAGTGCATCCCGCCTGATGTTCCTCCCAGGCCCAACAGTATAGATTGGGTGTGGCAGACTACTATGCAGTCATCTGTATCGGTGTTTCGAAGGCTATATCATGTTGCGAGTTTTCCTGGAGAGGTCACTGAGGACTATTATCCATGGTACATGTCTGTGTCACATCCTCTGATCATTCCTCGGTCTACTGCACATGCGGGTACATCCTCTGACCATCCATCTGACCATCCATCATCTGCTGCACATGTGGGTCCATCATCTGCTGCACATGCTGGTCCATCATCTTCTGACCGAGATCGTAGAGCAGCTGAGCTTGTAAGTAGAGCCATTAATTTGGTAGAGTCGTTTAGTGAAATTCATGAGATTTTAAGTGAGTTAAGTCTTTTGTACGATGATTAGTAATTTGATATATTTTGTGTTATGTGTTATGTACTGTAATTTGAGATATTTTGTGATTATGTGATATGTTTAGTGATTTGAGATATATTGTGTTATATGTTATGTTAATCCGCATTTATTTTAAGTTAATTCATAATAAAAGATACTGAAAATGATAAAACAAGATATTTTAATAATCCATAAACAGTGATATACAACATATTCTAATCTTCATTTAATGAAATACAAGATGATCTGATAAATGATGGATCAATGCGTTCCCAATGCTTCATACGTGCTGCATAAGCTACTTCCCAACTCTTTGTTGTGTCACTACAAAAGTCTTTCCATTTTTGTGACGTAGGTGACAAAGGACAATCAGACTTCAATTTGATCTGAATAAAAAAAGGTTACAAATTAATTTATCTGAATAATAAATTTTTTAACATTAAGCATTAATTTTACCTGTACCCAATGATTCTCGTTAACAAATCCAATTGCTAGTAAAAAGTGAACAAAAGTCTCTTTCGATAGTGATTTGTTTAGTGGGAAAAATGTCATATTCAGATTACGAGACAACGACACCAATATGACATTATATAGTATTGCTATCACGTAACCCAAGTCTGGTAAAGACATCCACTTATCTTTTCCTTGAGCATCCAATTTTGATATTTTCAATAAGTTGCGCATTGATTCAACATTGTCATCAAAAACATTAGAATAAACATCTTTATGTAGACCAATCTCTTTATCCAATTGCGATCGAACTAAAGCCCAAGATTCTTCGGTCCAACCTAGCAATGCTGCAATTGCACGAAACCCACAATTTCCATCAGCCACAACATCTACTATGTCCTCAATATACGGACGTATATAAGTAGGAAATTGTGTCTTAAAAGAATGTTGAGATGATTGAGATTGTTGCCTTGCAGAACGTTGAGATAATTGAGATGGTTTCCTTGCCTTTGCAGATTCTTGAGAGGCATCAACATACTCCCAATATGAAGGATCACGGGGAGTATCAAATTCTTTTTTCTTTTTACCAGCTCCTTTGGTTCTCACTTTCTCTGGTGGTGTAAGTATTGATGTGGTATGTGGAAATACAATTTCACGCACCTTTGCCTTGAATATCTTTTGACTTATAATATCGTGTTTCTTCATGTACGCTTTCATTGCTTCCAACTCTTCAGAAAATTCATAATCTGATAAAGATTCTTCATCCTCTAATTCATGTTCAATGCTTAATTGTTTCCAAAAATCATGAATGCTATCTAAAGGGATAACATTACCATATATCTGCAACTTAGCCAACTCACAAGCACATGGTAATCCATGAGTTGTTCTAATTGAACAACCACATTCTGTTTTGTTAGTACCTACAATCTTCACCCTTTCCAACTGTTTATCAATTTCTTTCATACATTTTCTTGATACACAGTGATGTACATTTTGAAAAAATTGTGAATTATACCTGTGCTCAACGTCCTTTATGGTTTTCTGAAAAGAAGATTGAATGATACATATTTGGTTCTTTAACATCATATTCACTGCATCCCAACTTTTACACAAATCACCAAAACTAGTTTGAAGCATGTTTTTCAATCTCCAATGAGCAGACTCAACTCTACAAATAAATTAAATAACATAAATTAAAACAAATCACATAAACTAGTAAATCATGTTTGCTAAAACAATACAATTCATATTTTAAAAATATCTGTTAGATGTATTCCCCAAATGCATCACTCTATTGGTCCAAACATTGACAAACCTTTCTTTGTAAGGTGTTAACCATGAATCCTTCACATAATCAACAAAAAGAATAATATCGGCACACAATAGCTCAAATTGTTGCAAATGATGATCATACTCTTCCACACTAGTCGAATAGACAATCTTTTTCCATAAATCCGTTACTTCTTCTTGTCTATCCTTTTTGACATATTGTTTGCATTTTGCCCCAACATTTTTTTCAATATGAAAACGACATAGCAAATGTATTGAAGTAGGAAACACAACACTAATCGCATTCATCATGGCAAGATCTCTATCAGTCACAATAACTTTAGAAATCAAAGACTCAGATTTGAACAACATTCGTACCTTCTCAAATGCCCAGATGAAGTTATCTTGTCGCTCTTTTTCCAAATAAGCAAACCCAACTGAAAATGTCAAACTAGTAGATGTGACACCGACTATTTCAAGTAATGGTAACCGATATCTGTTTGTTTTGTATGTGCTATCACATATCAAAACAAAATGAAATGTGTTTAATAACTTTATACAATCAGGATGCGTCCAAAAAATATCTATCAAAATATCAGAATTTTCCCGTCTTTTTGTCCAATGCACATAATTTTCTTGTTGTATTAACTTCAACAGATGTTGCATTTCTGTGTATGAACCTCTCAATGATGATCGATAAGTACTTCTTGCTTTATATATTTGTCTGGGAATAGTGACATTGGTTTCATTTCTCACTTTCAAAGCATTTAGAATGAATCTGGGTGCAAGCTTATACTTTGTCATATCATTGAAAAATTTCCCCTCTTCTTCGTTTAAACGCATGTCAAACTAGTAGAAGTGACACCGACTATTTCAAGTAATGGCAACCGATATCTGTTTGTTTTGTATGTGCTATCACATATCAAAACAAAATGAAATGTGTTTAACAACTTTATACAGTCAGGATGCGTCCAAAAAATATCTCTCAAAATATCAGAATTTTCCCGTCTTCTTGTCCAATGCACATAATTTTCTTGTTGTATTAACTTCAACAGATGCTGCATTTCTGTGTACGGACCTCTCAATGATGATCGATAAGTACTCCTTGCTTTATATATTTGACTGGGAATAGTGACATTGGTTTCATTTCTCACTTTCAAAGCATTTAGAATGAATCTGGGTGCAAGCTTATACTTTGTCATATCATTGACAAATTTCCTCTCTTCTTCGTTTAAACGCCCCAAATAGGAATGACCGGTTACAGTATCAAGTAATTCATGATTGTGTGTCCCACAACGAACACTAATTTTCCATCCTTCACCGACACTTAATGGTACACATCTGAGAGTAAATGGACAGTTTTCCTTATGAGAGCAAGTTACTGATTTTTTTGATTCTGATTTATATCTTCCACCTCTTTCGCATCCCAAAATCAATTTGTCTTTTCTTCCCCTAATTCCGTTTGCTTTATCTGATCGAATGGTAACAATTAAAATTCCATTTTGTCTTCCAATCGCTTTTGCCCATTCAAATACAGCTTCTCGAGAAGAAAATACCTGCAAAATACGTTTCAAATAAAAATTAACTATATAGCTATAAGAAAAATTTAATTGGTGATGATTCATCAGTAGTTATAATAATACCTGATCAGTGGTGAATTTTTCTGTAGAATCTATAACATTTTTTGAAGCAGAAACATCAACTCTACTCATACCTAATTTCAAAATTAGTAACAAATTTAATTAAAAATAATATTCTAAATATTGAATTTAAAAAAAATTAAAAAATATTTCTAACATAAATATTGAATTTAAAAAAAATTAAAAAACATTTCGAAACTTTGACTTATTGTAAAAAGTTCGAAATCTGATTTTCGAAAATCTTAAAAATTCGAATAATAATTTCGAAACTTTTGTGAAAAGCCAAACTTTCGAAGAACAAATTTCATTTCGAAATTTCTAAAATTCAAATATACATTTCGAAAGTTTCGTGAAAGGCCAAATTTTCGAAGCATTATTTTATTTCGAAACTTTCAAATGCAAGCAAATATTCGAATAATGTCCATTTCGAAAATTTGGTGTTTATCCAAATTTTCGAAAATTTGTATTTTTTTGAAAGAAATTGCATTTCGAAGGTTTTAAAATAACAAAAATTTCGAATAACTTATTGAAATGCATTTCGAAACTTTTAAACTTTCGAATCCTACATTTTTTTTCAAATTTTTTGAAGGTGGTGGGGTGTGAAATCAGAATGGTAATTTTTTTTATACTTTTATACTATTTTACAGAGGGGTATAATAGTCTTTAAAAAATACTGGAGGGTGGCAGGTAAAATTGGGGGGTGCCTGGTACAAAACTCTTACATTTATTCTCTTAATCAATACACTAAAGATCCTCATTAACATTTAATATTTTAAGAGTTCAAATATTGTTATTTTTTAATAAAAAAATATATTTTTTATATCATTAACATGTGCACAAGGTACATCTTCACGTGAACCCATAAATAAATAAAAATGAAATTATAAATAAAAAAAATTAAATGAAGGATAAAATTATAAAGAAAAAATTATAATTAAACTTGTTGTTCCCTTTATATATATAATATAAATATAGATAAAGCTGAAATTGTAACTGAAATAATTTAAATAAATGGTAATATTTGAAGAAAAAAAAGTCACTAAAAATTGTTATATATATA
>NC_021163.2:14161939-14164972 GCF_000331145.2 Cicer arietinum | reverse complement strand
TATATATATATATATATATATATATATATATATATATATTTTATAGATTAGTTATTTTAAAGTGTTGGAACTTATGGATTTAAGTGTAATCTTAGTTAATATTGTGTAGATTGAAAAATATAGAAATTTCACGTAAAAGATATCTCACAAGTTAATAGTGTATATAAAAAATAAAAGTGAATTTTAAGATATATTCAATTTTGTGAAGACAATAGAAAACGCTCAAATATCCATGACCACAAGTACATGCAATAAAATACTTAGGAGCTTGAGAAAATAAAGTCGCATTTCTATTTATCAAAATTTATAACAATAATTGAAATTTTGGTGGAGAAACAAAACAACAATCAAGCATAAACAATTCGTTGATAAGTTATTGGATTCGTGTTGTTTACATTCAAATACTCAAATATTTTTTTATTTCGTTTAACCATTCAATTTCGTGGTAATGTGATTTCATTTCTTGAGGTTTTAGGGAATTATTTTATGTTTTTAAATATGAACTTGGTTTTATGTAAATATTAAGTTATTTTAATTTTAATCTTTAAAAGTTTGTTATTTTTTTTTATACTTCTACAATTTTCAACAAAAAAAATTAAAAAGCCTTTAATGTATTTATTTTAATTAAAAAATGAAGAAGTTTTTAAATTTTGTTGATGTGCATTAATATTACAAAGCATTTTTTTAATATTTAAATTAAAACTAATTTTATTCATTTAGTTGACGATTTAATTAAAAACCTAAAACTAATTATTTAATAAAAAATCAATTAAAATATTTTTTAAAAATCTAATAATTTTCTTCATCAACTCCAATATTTTCATATCCGAATTTAAACTAAAGTAATTGTCCTCAAATTTCTTCTTAAACTCATCACTCTTCTTGTTCTTTTGTATTTGAAGCAAAATGCAAAAAAAAAACAACAAAAACACATTGAACAACTTTGTTTTTCGCAAATTCTCATATTCTATTTTCTTGGAAACTTTTCATCTTCATCAAAAGAGTTTTAGGTCTCAAGCACCTTAATTTATTGATAGAGTTTGATTTGTTGGTGAAACTTGTTGAGAGAATATACATGAGACTGAATCATGCGCTCAACGAAGAGAACATGAACAATAACATAAGCAAGAAAATGTTGATGGATAAGATAGTGAATTCGGTTGGTAAAGCCATGAAAGTTGGACCGTGATACAAAGAGGGGTGTGTATTCTTGAAGGGAGTGAGTTTAGGGAGATATTAGGGATTTTGGAATTTTGAGAGACCGTGGTTGTGGATATTGATTTCATTATTCATCTTTTCTTGACAACCTCAATGAATTTGATTTAGATCTAAATCTAAATCTAAAAAATTGTGGAGTAAAAAAGAAGTAATTTGAGATAGAAATTTGTTGGCTGAAAAATTAGTTTGAGGGTGAAGATGAAGATTGATGGAGTTTTTATTTATTTAATTTATTTATTGATTAATTAATATTGAGTTTTTTATTAAATGAGTTAATGAAATTATTTTTAATTTTAAATATTAAAAAAATATTAGTCAACAATATTGATGCAGTCAGCAAATGACATGTCAAAAAAATTTGATCACATCATTATTTTTTAACTAAAAAAATATATTAAGGATATTTTTAAAAGTTTTTAAAATTGTAAGGGTACAAATAAATAAAAATTTATAAAAATTAAAATAACTCATTTATATGGACAAAAAAACGCATTTAAACTTTTTTTTTTGGTAAGGAATTGATTGATTTGAGAGAAATAAGAAAGAGAGAGCTAAAGAAAGAGATAAGTTGAAGGGAGATGATAAACTTCTCTTACTTGATTTTTAGAGAAGTAGGAAAGAGATACTCAAAATTTATAGATCTTATACCTTTTAGCTTTCTTCTCTCTATTGTCCAACAAGCAAAAAAATATGTGTTTATTATTTTACTTTTTCAATTTGTCTTTGTGATTGATCATTGTTTTTGTGAGTGCAAGTCATTTTGTGTTATCCCGATTTTGCATCACAACATCTCCTCCGGTGTGTTTATTAATTTAATTAGTTATTAAATTATCATATTTTTTTAGAACAACTAGTAAACGTTAATTTAATTTATTAAACTTTCAAATATTCTTTGATTTTAATTTACTATCTGACTTTTTTTTAATGGGAATTCGAGTGTTAGACTTGAATATCACATAACCACAATATAATTAATTGATAGATTTACAAAAAATTAAATTAAATTAAAAGTTTAATTAATTTTTTTAAATAATTTTAAATTTAAATCAATAAAAATTTAAATTATTCTAATTAACTAAACTATAAAGATAGTAAATTAAATAATTTAATAAAACAGTTAATTAAATTCAAACAAAAAAGAAATTAATTTTCATGAAAGGTTTAAGGACATTATCATATTTTCAGAAATAATAAAAACTTATCTATTCTTTATTTCTTTTATGTTTCTTTTATATCAAATAATACTAAAAAATTAATTTGTTTCTTGCCTCTTTCTTTCTTATCATACTCTTTCTCTCTTCTCATTAGTGAAGAGAGAAAGAAAGCAGAAATGTCAAACATCTATTTTTTTAAATACAAGTCATGTTTATTCTAAATTTGTCCTTGCTCGTTCTTTAATTTTTGATGCAATTGCTCATCTTATTTAAAATCAAGTATCATAATAATTGTTAAGAAAACTCAACTATCACAAGCAAAAGTTCACGCGTGCATATGCGAGTAGAAAAAATGGTTGGTTTAGGTTTATGTTGACGTTCGGTGAATATTTATATTAAGGGAGTATAATTCATCAAGATAAATTAACTACATAAAATAAATTCAATTACTCAAAAAAATAAAATTATTAATTAAAATGAAACTACAATAAATTAAATAATTTACTTAATTAAAATAAAAATTAAATTAAGTAACTATATTTTTACTTGATAACTAAATTACTTTGACAAGAAACTTTATTGTCAATTAATAAAATTATTATATTTCTCTCTTCTTTTTCTCTTATACCAATCAATATATGAAATCTATTCTTTTTTTACA
>NC_021163.2:14153521-14161929 GCF_000331145.2 Cicer arietinum | reverse complement strand
ACTTATTTATTATCTCTTCACAACTTCTTTCTATAACCAATCACACTATTATTATTACTATTATTATTATTATTATTATTATTATTATTATTATTATTATATTATTATTATTATTATTATTATTATTATTTTCAATACACATTCATTTAATTCAAAATATTTAATATTAAAAAAATAATTTAGCCAATTTAATTTATACTTTACATAAAATCTAAAAAATTAATTACATTTAATGTTTATTTATTTTTTGTTTACAATAGACCGAAGATAGTATTTGTTAATGTTATTTCTATGCTTTTTTTTGTTGTTCTACCCTAAAAAAAAAAAACCAAATTGCCATTCATTAGTTATTAAATATCAAAGTACTACCTGTTTTAAATTCTTAATTTGATTAAGTGAGAAATCAATCTCTGAAGTTACAACTTCTCAATATTTTGTTTTTTTTTTTTTTTTTGTTTATAAAAGAATGAATTGGTCCTTTCCAAATCAACTTTCCTTCATTCTTTAAAAAAAATAATCTTGAAAAGTTGTAACTTGAAATACCGATTTCTTACTTGATCAAATTGAGAATTTAAAAAAGATAATAATTTAGTATTTAATAACTAATGAATGATAATTTGGTAAACTTATTTGTTTTTTAATGTAGAACAAAAAAAAAGCCTTATTTCTATCATTCTCATTGATTTTTTGTTTATCTTAGAATTAGTTAGAGTTGGTTAATAGTATTAGTTACACCATGGTTAGAAAAACGTCCACAGTCTCGACCTCAAACTCTACCACCATTGTTAGAAAAACCTCTTGCAATGGAATCACCGTGAGTAGGATCGAATTTAAACACACAAACAATGACATTTGCAAATGCTAATTTCTGCTTGAACTTCTCAAGTTAAGTTTCTTTAAACAAGAGAAGTCTTTCAACGTCAAAGAGTGAGGATAGCCATTATAATCCCTAGATAAGCCTTTGAGGATGACATCAATTTTATCATATATAGAGAATCAACAACCCCTCATAAATGGATATGGTGTCTTTCTTTCATACTAAAACTGCACAACTTCAGCTTTCACGTGAGTCTGAAAATGCTTATGGATCTTGTCCCGTAGTGGATAAGCATGTTTGCATCCAAACACTCTAGGCAACACATACCTTGTCGTTAAATTATTTTTAATAATAAAATAAATTAAAAATTATATTTTTTATGACCGTTCAATTTCAATAAATGCTGATTATTCAACTATGTAAATGCATGATTTATTGATCGCAGTAAACCCAATTTCCTATTGGAAGGAAAATTAACTTATTCAGTTACAAAATTTACACTTTTGCCTTTAGTATTAACAATCGTATTCATTAGAATTTAGATATGAACCTTATCGGACACATTATACAATGTCATTCCTCTTTTTATTCAATGTATTAGAAACTACGCTTTTTGAAGTTCAGTCCAACAAAATATTTGGTGTGTAGTCCAACTTATTTAATTAAGGGTTCAAAAATTTGAGAACTTTGATTCAAAACCCAAATAAAAATAAAATATTAACATTATTAACTTTGACCGTTAAGAAAGAAATTATACCTAATAAATTGCGAATGAATAATGTTTTCAACAAAATGCTCTTAAAAGATTGATTTCATTTACTTTATTATATTAACTTTCTTGTAATGTTAATAGAAAAATTAGAACTTCTAAGTATCTATCAAAGTAATTTATGAATTTTTTAAATTAATAAATATATCTATGAAATTATAAAATAATAATTAAAATAATTTATATTTAAATTTTTATCGTTAGATATTATGATATCATACGTTATTTGAATATTTAATCTATTTCCATTGATTTCATATCAATGTCACTGTAACATGGACAAAATTTAAATATTTTATTGGCTAACTTTTCATTAAGTAGTTCATACATAATTATAATTACTTATAGATTTATTTTTAATATAATAAAATTTTATGAACAAATTTATCTTCGAAAATATAATATTACTGTGAGATCAACAATAAACTACATATTAAATTACAATACTACTTCAAAATATCTAATAATAAATATTTATCTAAAAATTATTTTAATTATTATTTTATAATTTTAAAGATAATAGTCCTTTTACATAACTAATTTGATCTTCCCTTAAAATTTTAGAGACAAATTTATATATTGACTCCTTTGTTGTAAACTAAAATTGTGTAATTTTATAAAATATCGTTTTCAATTTAAAATGATATTCTACTTTTTCCTATAAATAATTACATTTTCTTTCCTTTTCACTTTCGATTCAACGAAACGGGAGAATAAAGTTATCACTTTTATTTCCTACTAATAATTCTTGTTTGATCTGAACTTGACTCTTTTACTCATACTTGGGCACAAAAGAGAGAAGAACCTTAGTGAAGTGACTGAGAATATGAAGCTCGTCGATATGATGACGGCAAAGCCTCGGGTGCAAAACAGTAGGTCGATTTAAATCCTTCCAGGAAGCGTGTGATAGATCAATCGGTGGCAAATCGGAAAATGTTTCCGTTTCAGATCGGAAAGGCACGTCTCAAGAACAAAATTAGGGGATACAATTTTTCAGCGAGTTTACCGGAGGAAGGACGGTGGAGGCAGTGGAGCAGCAATTGATAAGGTAGAAGTATTTTAGAGCATCGCTTTTTTAAAAATAAAAAAAATCTTATTTACAGATTTTTTTATTTGTTTTATTTGTTCTTCCTGTATCAGTGCTCATACAAGAATCTCTCTCCAAAATCTACGAACAAATTAGTTTGGATTAGACTCAATCGTATTTAAATTTATTCACAATCAAATAGATTTGATTTTTTTTAAGCTATTTGATTCGGATCCTAAAATAGGAACATTGTTATTTTATCAACTCTGCAATAGGGTTCAACACAACAAAACAAAGCACAAGCTCTCTTCAATTTAGCTCTGCCAATGAAACTCCACTTTGCAAATCCAATGGTATGCGCTTTTTCCTCCTTCACTCGAATCTACTTTTCATATATTTTTTTGTTTATTATTTGAATTGGAATTAATTAAACTGAATTGTTATTATTTTCTTAATAATTTTCTTGCCAATTAAGGGTTCCGGTGATCACTCGAGTGCAGTAGCAATAGCATACGTCAATGCAGTAAGAGATGTATTTCAAGATAAGAAAGAAAATTTTGACGAATTTTTAAAACTCGTAAGTGATTTTGCGGCTAAAAGAATTGATGTGAGAGGTGTCAAAGCTAGGGTGAATCAGTTGTTTAAAGGGCATAAAGATTTGATTTTGGGATTCAACATATTCATGCCTACGGAATATGAAATCTCACTTCCATTGGATGATAATGATGAACAAGAAGGTTATGGATTAGCGTTTATAAATGCAAAAGCGCATGGATTAGTGTTTAAAGATGCAAAAGCGTACATCGATGCAGTCAGAGTTGCGTTTGAAGATAGGAGGGAAAAGTATGCTGAATTTTTAGAAGTCCTAAGTGATTACAAAGCTGAAAGAATTGATATACAAGGCGTCAAAGCAAGACTGGTGGAGTTGTTTAAAGGTCATGAAGATTTAATTTTGGGATTCAATACCTTCTTTACAAAGGAATATGAAACCTCACTTCCATTAGATGATGACGAACAAAAAGGTGATGAATTAGCGTTTAAAGATGCAACAGCGTATGTCGATGCAGTTAAAGTCGTGTTTAAAGATAAAAGCAAAGAGTATAATGAATTTTTAAAAGTCGTGTCGGATTACCGTGCCGAAAGAATTGATTTAAGAGGTGTGAAAGCAAGAGTGGAGTATCTGTTTAAAGGCCATAAAGATTTAATTTTGGGATTCAACATCTTCCTGCCAAAGGAATATCAAATCACACTTCCATTTGAGTTTGAGACTGGTTAGTAGTTTATGATTTTTGCTATATTTCTAAATATATTTTTTATTTTTTAATTCTTTGCACCATGCTTCTGCCATATGTGATATGCCACAGCGCCATCCGCCATATTCATATGATGGATTTCTGGCTCGCCCCGTAGTCAGCCATAAACTTAGTTATCTAGTTATATGAAATCCCTTTCAGTTGGTCCATCTTTGTTGTTGTAGGAGAAAAATGAGTGCAGTGGAGTCCTAATTTAGGGACTAGTTTGATGACGTTTTGCACAATTAAGGGATTTAAGTTGTGACACGTTGAATTATTGAAGAACTAAATTGATGATAGAAAATGTTTCACGTAACAAATGACGGAGGCTATATCTTTGGTGTGTTAAAATAAGTGTTAGGGTTCATGCATTTTAAGTCCATGGGAACTAATATCTAATGATAAGAACTGTCTTGATCAAAAGATATAAGAGCCAAAGCTCCTTAAACCGAAAAATATTCTGGAAACTTTTCAATTAAAAAACAGCAACTAAAAGAACAAAATGTGTCTGTCTCCAGTGTCCCTTGCTGTTTCTTTTTAGAATAAACATGAGTTGTGGGTCTAGCATCCACCAAAATTGCCCTTGGAAGCAGTGGTGGAGCTTGACAATTGTATTTGAGGGGGCCAAATTTTGTATCTATTATATTAAATGGTCTCACTCAAATTTGCATGAAAGTTTTAATGGTTTTTGTTTATAAAAAGACAAGTTTTAATGGCTAAGTGGTCAGTAACGTTTGTTTTTAACTTGATCTATTGATTACAACCCTTACCATATATGTATTTTATATGTTGGTTACAATCTTTATTTGGTCTCTGTTGTAAATCTCTCTTTATCTCCGAATTCTCCTCATTTTCCATGTTATCACATAAATAAAGTAGTAAACAATTAAAATCATATATATATTTGGAAATCACCTGACATTGTCATTGTTGTGATACAAAGGGGAAGATGTGAAGAATGTAGCAAAAAACTGTGAACTTCCTTGGGATGTGCTTGATATCATTTCCAAAAGAATTGATTTTGACGACCTTTTTCAATTTGCTTGTGTGTGCAAGAATTGGAGGGCATTTCATAAAATTTATTGGAGAAATTTCTTGGCATTCCAAGAACCATTAATTGTTCAAAAGTCTTCCCATGTTAAGAAATGTTTTTCCTTCATCAGCATACCTGACCAAAAAGTTTATCACTCAAAGAAAATCAATTATTTCTGGCACTTTGCCTATTCTGGGTCTTCTAGTGGATATCTGATCATGACAGGGAAAAATAATTCATTTTTGCTAATGAATCCATTTACAAGAAGAAAGATGGTAATCAATACCTCAGCCTTTAAAGTTAATGTTTCTGATTTTGCTTACCGTGTCTTACTTGCTTTTGGCAAAGACTCTGAGGATTTTGTCTTAGTGGCTTTATGTAAAAGTTCTGAAAGTTTACATGTTTATCAATCTCGGAATTTTGGTTGGGTTACTTATACAACAATGGAAAATCCATGGAAGGTTGTTGACTTTGTTGTTTTGCATAATACTATATATGTTGTGACTGACAAGGCCAACATAGGGGTACTCAGCTTGAATTCTGCAAATATAAAATTTTTAGAATTGAAGAGTACTCCGAGGGTAACTTCTTCTTCACACCTAAGGTTGGTTAGTTGTGATGAACAACTTTTAGTGATTCATATTACGTCCGGGGCAGTATTGAATGTGTACAAGATAGACTTTTCAACTATGGATTATGTCAAGTTAGAAACTTTAGGTGACATTGCATTATTTTATACTTCGGGAGAAAACTACTGTGCATTGAGCAACCCAAGCAGGTGGGGTTATGAAAGCAACTCTTTGTATGCGATCAATCTTTCATCTACAAAATGCAGTGTGTATCTAGGGGATGACAACAAGCTACCAAAATGCATTAGACCCGATAGACTTCAAAATCCTCCTAGAACAGGACCCTACTTGTTGGATTGGTGTTTTAGACATCTACACTATGAGGTAGATTATTCTCTAGTTGAGTAACTTGAAAGGTACTATGAGGTACTAGATTATTTTCTAGCAGATTATTCACTATCAAGTACACTTGAGTAGTTTGTATGTTGCAAATTGTTTACGACATATTTTATATTGTTTCCTTTAACTATGCTTAATTTATACTTTATTTTTTATCTATTGTTCTCTTTAACATTACTCTCACAAGTCACAGCATGAGGGGTCCACTAACTGAAAAATTAGTAAATATACAGCCTTTTTTAGTAAAACAAATATATATTAATTTATATACATAAGATGAACTTAAAATTAAGAACAAATACAACCTAAAATATACATTAATTTATATTATAGTGTAAAATAATTTTACAAAACCTAATATATTTATATTATATTTGTCTAAAATAATTTTACAAAGGCAAATCCCCATAAATTCTGGATTTCAAATATATAAATTATTAGTTTTACAATAATTTTGTTGTTGTAATAAGTATCTACAAATGTAGGGGATTAATGAAACAAATTCCAAAGGACCTTGTCTATAGTCATTATATTTGACATTCTATTAAGTTATAATATTTGATTTAAATATTTTATTTGAAAGGCATTTTTATTTAATTGTATTCACTTTTAGTTTTGTCTTAAAAAATACAAATAATGTATGTTAATATGTGTGATTAATCATTTGGAAGATTGAATGGCTTTCTTAAAACTATTTAAATTGATAGGAGTAATATAATTTAAATGAAGATTAGCTTACCTTTTTAATATACAATACTCCCTCTAGAATAAAATAGACTCAAATGCAAATTTGATTTCTTAATTTTAAAAAATTAGAAATTTTTATCCAACTCTTAATTTAAATCAAAATTTTGATGATGTGATAATTTTTCAAGTGACTTTGACAAAAAAATGGATGCGCATGGGGGCCATGAAACTATTTATAAGTTTTAAAAAACTTAAAACACATTTATTTATTTCTGAGATAAAAAAAAAAAGTGATTAAAAATTAAAAATATTTGTGTTACTAAAATAAAGATCTCAACCCAGGTAAGAACATCTCCAACGGCAGCCAAAATGAGTTCGTCTGTCGTAATTATTTAACTTCCAGTTTTTTTTGTGGGTTCACCGTTGGAGTTTTGCCAAGGTGTGATCACGGTACTGTCAAGAAGAAAAGGTGCTTCACAATTTAATAATAATAAAATTATAACTGCTACTTTTTATTAATTTATTAATAATAATAAATTTATTATTTTTTATTAATTTATAGGCGCTAACTTCTTTTTAATTTATTAAATAATAATAATTTTGTAATCATTAGCTTTTTTTAGTTAATATACCACCGTTACCTTTTTTTTTTTTCTTTTAATTACGATGGTTAGCTCATTAATAGGAACAATTTGTTATTCATACTTTTTCTTCACAATTTTATTTTAATTTTAAATTTTTATTTTGATTTTAATTTTAAATTAAAATAATGTATAATAAAATTAAATATAAATTAAATATTAATGTATAAATTAAAATAATAGAATATAATATAATTTTTTAAAAGTTAAACCGTAAAAAATGAATGAGTTGATTTAGAGTGATGTGGCATACTATAACTTGAATCATGTTGAGTTCACCGTTAAAATAGAAAATGAGTGAATTGTTTCAAGATGACGTGATACAATGGACCCATCTAAAGAACTCATATTGAGAGTTCACAGTTGGAGATGCTATAAAGAATCTTCCATTGTTTTTCCGTCGACACCACGAAGAAGCTCGTTCATGGGTATATGATTAAGAATTGGAGTGTTTACATTAAGGTAGATGAGTTTATGGGTATATGATTAAGAATGAGTCGAAATTTGATAATGTACGTTAAATGTCGCTGGAGATGCTCGTTCTGTGTTTGATGAGTTTTTACTTTCAATTTTTGACGATGATGATCTTGTTTTCTTGACCTAGGTTGAGATATTTATTTTAATTATGGAAAAAATATTTTTTTAATTTATAATAAATCCTTTTTATTTTAGAAATATATAAATGTGTTTTAAGTGATTTAAAAATTATATACTGTTCCAAGATCTCCACGTAGACGTCCGATTTATATCCACCTTAGTTAAGAAATTGCTCCGTCATTAAAATTTTGAGTTTTTTATATAAATATTCCATTTTTTTATTTTAAATACCAGTATGCCCTACTTCCAAAACAAAATATCAGATTGTCCTACTTTTTAGTCTCAGTTGCAAGTCGCAACCTGGGGATGCGACTTCTGAAAGAAAAAATTTTCTACTTCACTAGATGGTCGCATCCTGCGGATGCGACCTCCTACTTCGTTATGGTTTTTTTTTTTTTGAATTTTGTTATTATTTGGTATATTATTGGGTATATTATATTTATTATTATTAAATATTTTAAAAATAATTATAACATTAAAAAATACAAAATATTATTATAAATAATAAAAATAATTAAGTTAATAATATTATATATCTTTTAATAATTATTATAATAATAAAAATAATAATAATAAT
>NC_021163.2:14112387-14152919 GCF_000331145.2 Cicer arietinum | reverse complement strand
TCCAATAATCATATTTGATGCTAGAACATGCTGCTATCACATGTGAACAAGGCATATGTTTAGCTTGATATTTTCCACAATCCCACCACTTGTTAGGAAGATTTATACTGAAATGACCAATTGGTCGCCCTTCTTTTGGAACTACTATCTCGTGGACCATGAAAGTATGGTTGTTTCGATCAAAACTATCGACTCTATGACTATTTTATTTACGTATTTCCGATTTCATAAAAGTCATGCATTTTTCTGTGTATATCTGACCAGAAGCTAAAATTGATGCGTGTTGTTTTGCCATGGTTGGAAATAGTGTACCTGTTTTATAATATGTTGATTGGACCAAAGCAGTGATGGGAAGGTTGCGTGGTTCTTTTAATACTGCGTTCATCGACTCCACAAGGTTGGTGGTCATCTGACCCCAACGGCTACCTCCATCAAATGTTTGAATCCAATCTTGTCGCGGTATATTGTCTAACCATTTCAAAGCTTATGGGTTTACGATGCCAATTTCTCTGCGGTAGTATCGATATGTAGACTCATTGATTGAGTAACCTGTATTGAAACAGCAGACAATGCATTATTACACTAATTATAAAACTTCATAATTTAATTTTTAATTAATGATAAGAATTAAGAATTAAAGTATTACCCATAGAAATAACCTTGTTCTTCAAAGCATTGTCCTTAAATTCCCTTGCAAAATTTTGTTCAATATGTCGGACGCAAAACACATGCTTTGACGGATGATGTTGCCACCCATTATTCAGATTATTGTAAGCACTTTTGATAGATTTGTGTCTATCTGAAATCAAACAAATGTTGGCTTGTGGAGTGACGTGTGATCTCAAATTTCTCAAAAAGAAACTTCAAGCCTCTTTTGTCTCACCTTCCACAAGAGCATAAGCAATTGGAATGATATTGTCGTTCCCATCTTGTGCAATTGCTACCAATAGAGTTCCATTATACTTGTCGTATAACCAAGTTCCATCAACTTGTACAATTGGTTTACAAAATTTAAACGCAGATATGCATGGAACGTAAGCCCAAAATAGTCTATGAAAAATTGTCATCCCATTTATCAAACCATGTTCATTATAAGCTGGGATTGTTTCCATTTTAATAATGGTTCCTAGAGCAAACGTTTGCATAACTAATAACCATCGTGGAAGTAGATTGTAAGACTTTTCCCAATTGCCATAAATTTGTTCGATTGCCTTATTTTTTCCCAACCAAGCTTTTCTATAACTAATTGTGTAGTTATACAAAGCCTGAATCTGAGCAATAATGACCTTCACTTTGATTGAAGGGTCCATCCTCATAACTTGCATTATACTTGCACATATCATGTTAGAATCGAGCTTTGTATGATCTTGTGATAGTGCAGAATTTGTGCATGTATGAGGCGCATTCAATTTCCCAATCACCCACAATTCATTTTTTTTGCGTTTTGAAGCTCTACATCTAAACAAACAATTTGGATGTGAACAAATAATAACGTACCTTTCTAGATCTGATTTTTGCACCACAAAGTTCAATGATTGTTTTAGATGATAACACTTGATTGCATGTACACATTCATCCTTGTTCTGAAACTTCATTCCAACTTCAAGAGTTTCACCTAAATTTGGGACTTCGTCAATGAACATGTGATCAAATTCAGTTGGTTGGTTTGCGGTGGATAGATTGATGTTCTTCATGTGGAATGGTGGATCGAATACAGGTGGGATAAGTTGATCTTCTGCTTCCATATCTTCATCAATATCATCATCGTCAGAATCACCAGATGATTCATCGAAGTATGTTTCATCATCTTCACTATAATCACCTAATTCTTCCTCATTGATATTATAATGGACACTAAGTGGAAGATCACATTGTGGACTTGTTGGGAGAGATTCGTGATAAAGTTGTTGGGAGACATTGTGGACATGTTGAGTTTGTTCATTTTGGCTAGAGTATGGTTGATAGTGTTGTGATGGAGAATATATGTCGGGTTGATAAGGGCTAAGTTGTTGGGAGACATTGTGGACATGTTGAGTTTGTTCATTTTGGCTAGAGTATGGTTGATAGTGTTGTGATGGAGAATATATGTCGGGTTGATAAGGGCTAAGTTGTTGGGAGACATTGTGGACATGTTGAGTTTGTTCATTTTGGCTAGAGTATGGTTGATAGTGTTGTGATGGAGAATGTACGTCGGGTTGATAAGGGGTAGAGTATGGTTCATAGTGTTGTGATGGGATAGGCATGTTTGAGGTTGATGGTTGTGATGGGTTGATAGTGTTGTGTTGTGAAGTAGGACCACTTTCAAATGTAATGTATAACTCAATGGTGCCAAGTTGTGACCATTGTGCATAAACATCAAACATGAGTTCAACATCGTCGTCATCACAAACCTTCATCAATTCAAATCTGGTTGTATTTTCACCAAAGAAGACAAGGTGTCGATAAACTATATCAGTTATCGTCACGTTGTCGTCGAACTGCAACTTTTTCTTAATGACATTCTTTAGACGAGCAAGGTTGCTGCTAGAATGTACTTTGAACGCCTTTTTGTAATCACTTACAAATGTTTTCCCTTTAACTCCATCGACAATTGAAGTATTGTAATAAACAATACAAATGACTTGTTGAGAAGCCATGATTATGATGAGATAGAAGGTATGATGAGATAGAAGGTATGATGAGATAGAAGGTATGATGAGATAGAAGGTATGATGAGATAGAAGGTATGATGAGATAGAAGATGTGGTGATATAGTGTGATCTAGTTTTCTATTTATAGAAGTTAGTAGGATTGAATAGATCAATTTGATTGGTCTAACTAAAAGTACGAGGATTGATATTTTTCTACTAAACCACAACCGTTGATAAATAAATTTGGATGGTCAAGATTAAAGATTGAATAGATCAATTTGATTGGTCCAACTAAAAGTACGAGGATTGATATTTTTCTACTAAACCACAACCGTTGATCAATAAATTTGGATGGTCAAGATTAAAGATTGAATAGATCAATTTGATTGGTCCAACTAAAAGTACGAGGATTCATCATCAAGCATCCACAGCCATCGATTACACGAAATGAGCGGTTGGGATTCATCAACAGGGGACCGTTGCCTGGCCCTGCGACCTCTCAAAGAAGTCGTAACCTGGCCCTGCGACCTCCAGAAGGGTTCGCACTGTGGGGATGCAACCTGCCACGTGGCTGAATCTGAGATCGCTTTCTGGCCATGCGATTTCCTATATAAACACCCCAAACCTACATCAACCAACATCATCAAACACACTTCCTCTATCTTAATCTAAAAATCACTATCTCCATTGTTAATTTTATATTTTATATTTTATATTAATGTCTTATATATAGAATATTTTTTATATTATTAATTTCAGAATCCCTCGAAGGATAAACTAAAATGTCATGGTCATGCCAATAAAAAACCGAACCAAGCCATATTACCGTGTTTGCAACAAGCTGGATTTAGTGAAATGATCAAACTAGGAAACTACAAGATCGATGTCGGTTTGATTACTGCTATGGTTGAAAGGTGGAGACCAGAAACTCATACTTTTCATTTACCGATAGGTGAGTGCACAATAACTTTAGAAGACGTATACTATATTTTAGCATTAAATGTGTCTGATATTCCTGTTAGCGGTTCAAATTTTGTGAACATTAAAGATGATTGTCAAGAATATTTAGGAGTTATCTCACGTGAGAGAGCAACAAAAGGTAATTCTATTAAATTAAAATGGCTCAAAGATACTTTTGATAATGTCGGTGAAAACGCATCCGAATTAGAAAAACAAGCATCATTTCGAGCCTATATATACGTATGATTGGAGGATTGTTGATGCCATACAAATCCAATAATCGTGTACATTTAAAATATCTTTCACTTTTGGGCGATTTAAATAAAGTATCCCACTATAGTTGGGGTTCGGCAGTTTTAGCAACACTCTATAGAGAATTATGCATTGCTACGAAACACAACGTAATGTCGATGGGAGGATGTGCATTGTTGTTGCAAAACTGGGCATGGTATCGTTTGAGTTGTGTTGCTCCAGATGCACCAAGTGCATGGATATTTTCATTTGCACAAAGGTAACTATTGCACATAATTTTTATATATTTTTATTTTTTAAAACTTATTACTTACCGTATTCGTATTACTAATTTTATTATATTTTTTATATATATATATTCGACAGATTTAATTCCGGGGGTTTAAATTTCACTAAAGTTCCTCACAACGATATAGAAGGATACCGGAATATTCAAGAAGTAATATATTCATTCTCATGTAGTTGCACTTTTAAATTTTTTTTATATCTCTTAATATTCACTTTAGCCTATTTTTTTAACATCCAGTTTCGTTGAAGACCGTATCTCGGATTCCAACACGAGGTACCCGAACAAGAGATCAACACTTGGGCTGCATGTACCTATCTGCATTGTTATCATATCGTCGAAAAACATCATGCAGATAGAGTCGCGCTTCAGTTTGGCTTTCATCAACAAATTTCGCAACCTCCAGAAGATATGACGCTCTACCATGAGATCGACATGAGACGTGGCATTGATGATAATTGGAGTGTGGCTTGGAAAGATGAGATTCAACATTGGAATGAACATCAGAATTACATATTGCAAGGTCAGTACGTCGAATGTGTTTTACGCCACACTAACGAATATATGAATTGGTTCACGCATCACACTAAATTATACATATATGTGGAAAGATACATGCGCGATCCACGTTTGCAACCTTCAACATATCCTGATGTTCACTCTATGCCTCAATCCCACAACAAAATATCATGCACCAAACACCGTCTTTATCATCACCACAACATTTTCATGAAGCTGCAGATATATCGACTCAATACTACGTTCCTTCAGTGCCAACAATACCCACTCCCATTAATCCGACCGAGAGCGGAATTTTCTATAATTTGTTTGGTACTCATTGCACAACTCCTGAGTCGGCTTATGCGGCTTTTGATTCTATGTATAATGTCGAAACTCAAAATTATACGGAAGCAGGTGGTAGTGGTTCTAAAGGTCACATGTTTAAAGGTCACATGGCATCCAAAGGTATGAAATGTCTGACAGATAGTTTATATTGTTTAGTGTATCATAATAGATTATTTAAAAGTCACGTATATTTTGATGGCTTTACATTGTATAAATAAGTTTCATTACAGGTATTCTGTAAGAATTTTGTAGACAAAGAAAATTTTAATACCTGCAAGAAAATTTTAGGTTTAATTACACTTTTAAATCTCTTATTTTTACTAATTTATAAAATTAATAATTCTAATTTAAAATTCAACAATTCTAATATCTTTTAATTTTTTAAATAAAAAATAAAAATATAACATTTTAAATGACGTAACATAAAATACAATAAATAATATAATAAATCATAATTAACATTAATTAAATTGCAATAAAATCGAAAAAATTCAGTTTCAACGTTTACAATGATTAATTTTAATAATTTAATCAATGACATAAATAATTAATTTATAGTTCTATCGTATTAAATTATATATCACATGATCATTTTTTAGTTAAAAATACAGATTAACTAAACTAACTAAACTATTAATTTTAAAATGAACGACCAATTTTATAAAATGGTGAAAATAAAGAAACCAAAACTGTAATTAAATCAAAAAAATTCTCACACCATACCACCAAATAAAACGATCCCTGCAGAAAATTGAACATCTTTAGCTTAAATGGTTGTCTCAAATTTGACACCACGTGATAACAATTTTGAGTGGCCAAGCTAGATTAAACGGATAATGTTCTGTAAATTTGACATAATGTTGAACAAAATGGTTTTGTTAGGGTGAACCTGTTAACATAACAATGTAACAATTGATGAAATAAACGAGTAATGGAAATCTCTGTAGGTACACCTTGAGTTACAAAAATCCAAGCGTTGGATGGTATGAAGAACAACAGTTTATAAGGCACAATATGTATCTAAACAAAATACAACTTAAAGTTCGCATTAATAATCATCACCCTTTGATATAACTTCTTTGCATGTTGGTCGAAGAAGTATTGTATGTTCAAATTGTGATACATAGCTTCCTTTCACGTCGCATAGAGGAGGATAACGCTGCATGTAAGGGAGGAAATTTAGCCATTCATAATTATAATTTAAACAAGTACAATATTAAAGGATTGTTTAAAAAATATTAGAATGAATAATAAAGCAGCAGTCAAGCCCATGAAAGCTATCAATAACGAACACACTAAGGCTTCACAACTACCAAAGAGACTAAAGATACTTAATTTCCTTCTCACTGCAACCATTACAACAAGCAATTTTAAAAAGAAAAAACTTCAACCACAAAATTTCTCGATTTTAGCTCCTATAACGTACCTGAACAATGCCATTTGTACATAAGTTGCTCAATGCCAGTGAGTATTTAGTCTCTCCTAGGCGATCTAAATATCGTCTACAAAAAGCCAAAGTGGAGAAGTTTTTGTTAATAGTCGCTAACAGTTGCTTAGCTCTAGGCATTCTCAGCGGAATATGACCAACATCGAAATTTTTCATGTAGTGGCTGCAGTCTAGGTCTTCTCGTACGTATCCTTTCCCTGAACATATTTAGTGAACAATTCTATTATGCATTATTAAAATCCAATATAACAATGTCAACACCCGAAGAAACTACTATTACCAGTTGACCCAAAGGTTTCAATAGCATAAAATTCCCCCTCTTCCATCTTTGTCTGCTCTCCACCTTTCACAATGGGAACAGATTTTCCAGCATGAATTTGATAGCGGCCAATGCTATGTCCATTCAAATTCCGTATACTCTTGACTGCAGTGACAATGTTATTGCAATACACATCACACTCTATATGACACAATACTGGTAAACATTATACTGAAGTAGACAATATATAAAATAATGAGTGGGATAAACAATACTTTGGTAGTCTTCACTTAATAAAACCTTATATATCACAAAATTATGGCTTAAATAGTTATAAAGTAAAGTAAACCCAAAATCAAATGTACAAAGTACCTGATTTGTTAGACAGATACCATTATGAAGTTAAAAATAAAGGTAAAAATAGCATAAAGTTGCAAGAGAACCGACAAGTCGATACTACTGTGACCAGTAAGTCAATTACCAGAGCTAAAAATTTTAAGTAATCAGTTGCTCATTTGAATGCCTTTTTGTTTGCCAAAGGCTATGTTATGCCCAAGTCTTATCTCGAGTGGAGAAAACTATTTATGTTTGCTTATTTGTTTCTCTTGCTAGCTTGCACAATTGCCCCTT
The DNA here is from genome assembly GCF_000331145.2 of Cicer arietinum. NCBI lineage: Eukaryota > Viridiplantae > Streptophyta > Magnoliopsida > Fabales > Fabaceae > Cicer > Cicer arietinum. The sequence goes on along the minus strand of NC_021163.2, from coordinate 14,145,609 downwards.
TCATTAAAATAATATTAATTATAGTTTCCTCTGTCCTAATCTTCTACAAGAAACTTTAGAGCACACTCTAAGCAAGACCTCTTTATCTCTCAAAGTAAATACAACAATGATCTCCTTGTAGGTGAGTTTGGTGGTACGGCTACTTGAGCACCCATAGAACAAACTACAGGATCAAGAGTGGATGAGGACTTGGAGAGCTCAAAGGTGGACAATGCCAAGCAACAAAAATTATGAGGCAAGACGTAGCTAGCATACACAGTTAGTGTGGTTAGTTAGTTCATGCACGATCCACGAGAGAGACACCTACAGGCAGTAAATCAAAATGTTCAGTATTTGAAGGCCACACCAAGGAAAGGCCGCTCTATCTATGTGTTAGAAATGATTTGGGTTGGTATTGGATGTTAAGGGAAAAGGATTTGATGAATGATGATTCTAGAGTGAGTTTTCAGCATAACTTTGCAGTGGGGACTGCCGAATTTTGCCAGGCGATTTCAAACTGCAATTCTACAAATTCATCACTGACTTGTTTTGCAGGGAGAAATGGCTTCTTTATGTACCAGTGTTCCTTGCCGAACTTAAAAATTATAGAATGATGGGAAGGTGGTTGAATCACCCTTAAGAGACTTCGTAACAAATGTTTCCCTGGATGTTATCAAACTAATGGTTTTGTTTCGGTTTCACCTCAGAAGGAGTTCAAGAACGTTAGTTATGAATGACTCTAGTTACAGAAGTCACCAATCCAAATGAGGAGTCAAATGAGAGTGATGATTCAAAGGTGAAATATTAATTGGTGATATACTGGTGGCATGTTGAGGCAGAGGAGGAGAAAAAAAATTAGATGGTTTCAGTTTAGGTTTTACCCCCTATTTTATTTATAGACAACTGCTGTAACTAGAGTTAGTTATAGTTGTAAGGGATTCTAACAATACAAAAAACACAGTTGCAGTAGGATTATTAAGACAGATGCAATATACCAAGTAACATATACTCCAATAAATCCTCTTCGTTTTTTTTCAACTATTTATTTTCTATTTACATGGTTAATCACTATGTGAGTATCAATGGTGTTAATAATATCAACAAATGCCAATGAAGATCCAACACGAACCCTCACTAGACTGTCTATCATTGAAGTTCCCTGTTTCATTTGATGATAAAAAAATGTAAATTTTGTATGTGCCCATTATGGTATATAATATATATAGACGGGGAAACATGCAAACCAAATAAAATGAAGACAAAACAAATAGAAACATTCTACAAGCATCATACCTTGATACACCTTCCCATTAATCTCAACCTCATAAGACTCCATGACCTCTTGAATTGCCGCACCAACATCACAAAGGCGCACATCGATTCCAGCTTCCTAGATGATGAGCCATATCATGTTGGAGAAACCAAAATATTACAACACGGTCTAATTGGTGAAAAACCCAAAACAACACACTACACAGATCAAACAGAAAAATCTGTCTGTTCATTATATTCATATCAGTAAAACTTAGGGAAAATATATAGATATAAACACACACACATCACAGAGCAAACACACTACACAGATCAAACACACACATGTACATAAAGTCATAAACGGGCAAGTACAGATTAGGGAAAATATATAGATATAAGATGCTACAATACAAACAATAAAGTATGAAACACGAGTCAAAGGCACTCTAGTTCTACGAATCCCATGAACAATTTTGTATAGCTGCCTAATCTCCAAGCATATCAGAAATGGAAACTCCTGTAACCAGCCACATACAGATATGAAAGAAGCCTAGATGTTATCCACAGCTAGATATACCCAACCCAGTGCTGTAACGAGCAGTTCTTTTACCAAACTTAACCCAGCGCTAAATGAAGCCAACCTGCCACCCAGTAGAGCATTTTTCTATTAAGTACCTTAATACCCGTATAGGTTGCTTCTCTAGAAGCTTCAAGCAATGGATCAAACACTGGATTGAACGCCACGGTAAAAGCACAGTCAACAATATATCCTACAAAGAAAATTCATGACAAGAAGTTGAATAAATAAATTTTAGATTATGTGCAACAATAAATAGAATTATCCCAGAAATACAAGTTCAGAAAAAGATTGTGTATTACCATCTACATGGGTGCCAAAATCCAACTTCATCACATCATCATACTGCAGTATAGTCTTATCGCCCGAATTGGGGGTCCAGTGAGCAGCAACCCTGGAGAACAAATAGTTTCAATAACAAAAATCTGGAAAAGAAACCACAAAATAATAACCAAAGCTTTTTTCTACTAGGTGGGGTTGACTACATTAACCAAACATCATTCTATTACAACCAATTCTTCATAGAGGCCAATTAAAAAACCTGAATCCTTGTTAACAGTTTCATTCCGTGTTCTTCTTGATCATCATCTACTTCTAATTATTAGTTAACCTTCATTTGACCAACTCTCAAAATTGGAGCTTCTATTCATCTTCTCACATGTCCACATACCACTTGTGATACATCTTAACCCTCTTTTTTATTCAAAAAGTGTCACTCCTAAGTCCTACCTACTTCCGCTCTAATACATTCATTTATGATCTTATCCGGTATGACCATTCATGTAAAAACAAAAGCCTCGTCTTTGCATGACTTATATTGTGCTCTTGTTGATCCTTTATGGCTCAACATTCAGTACGATAAATCAAGAAATCACAACATAACAGGGAAAAGAAAAGAACGAAAGAATAGAGTGTTACCAATTCAAAGAGCATCCAGTGGGGAAAGCAATGCCTGCATTTAGGCCATCCTCTGATATGAGCTTACGAACGGTGTTCTCCAATGTTTCACATAAGTCAGTCATCATCATTCCAGGCTTTATAATGCCTTTCATATATTTCCGAACCTACTTAGACACAAAGAAACTCAGTTATATATGTGGAGATACTGATATAACACCACAATTTATCAAGGAGCATATGTATTTTTTTTATCAACTCTTCATTAGAATTAAAAGAAAATAAGTCAAAACAAAAAGAGAATTGGATGTAGAAAATACGACATTATTTCCTTTTTGGTTGAAGTGCAAAGTGTGGGGAATGAAAATGCAGATTTTTGTATATATATAAAAAAATGAAAAGAAAAATTTAACAATGAAACAATGCTACTAATACATTCTTGCCATGTTTTTCAAGAACTTCGTAAACATGGTGATTTGATTTACATTGAACCCAGTTTTCTTCTCATATGTTTCAAAAAAAAACTTTCTCAAAGTGTTCTCCCTGATTTCGGGATGAATGAAAAACATGCGGTCTGACCCACATTAATGTTTCATCCACTTGTCCCTCTTCCATAGGTAGGCCAGTTTTCTATTTCAGAAAACTACTCATCAAAACACAGGGTTAATGCTGGGATGTAACCTATATAGCAACCTGACGATGAACTTCTGCTGCTCGACGAACTGAATTATATAATGGTTTCTGAAGGCGCTCCAGCTCTCTCTTCTCCTCTGATGTTGTTCTCCATAAATTACTATCGTACAAATTCCAAAATAAATATAAGGATTTTGAAAACTCAAACAGAATTTAGAAACAAAACGAGATATGGGAAAAAAACAAATATATACTGTAATAAGAACATGACACCCAATCAATGCACTTCTAGATTTGGTAAGTATATCCACTAAATCGATAATTATGCAAAGTTTGCCAAAGGAGTCTATACGTACAAAATCATGTAACTACCCCCATTGGACAAAGTAGTTTACTTAGCCTTTTTATGGTGCAAGCTACTCCAAAGGGGTTTATTAAACAGAGAAGCATTGGTTAGTCAATGTACTTCCTCTGATACTACATTTCTTTATTTTTCTCTTTGATATTAAAAATCAAAGAAAAAGATAAAACAGGGAAACATAATTTACTACACAAATTGAAATTCAAACCAAATTGTCACGGAAATGTCAGATATTGCTTAAATTTATTCATCATCGACTTACTCATCTTTGTACTGCTGAATTTCACCTTCTGGAAAATCTCCAGATGGGTACAGATCAAGAAGAGGAATTGACGGTGGATCTGTCTGCTCAGCGGGTCCTTTCTTTTTCCTGACCACAGATGGATAAAGTGAGAACTTCAGCAAAAATGTACTTACTGTTAGGAGAATAATCATTATAGATAGAAGTCTCACTTGCTTTTAGATTTCTTCTTTTTCTTCTTTGAAGCCTCTGTTAAAAGAGAAAAATGCATTTAAGTTGAGACCAACAATAAGACAGGTACATGACATTACATACCGAGAATAAACAGTTCAAAAATAAAACATCACCAATTCACAGACTACTACAATAACCACTTCTAAGTTTACTCTTAGAAATTAGCATACTGTGTTAGTTTTAACAATGAGGAAATATGGGCATTAATATACATTTAATCAAAGTGTTATTACATAGTAATCGAGTATCAATGTCTTGCTTGTGACATAGAAGAGAAAAGCAATCAAAATAACAACTGAAAATGAGGAATAGAAATAAATAAACAAAAGAAGTGGATAATCTACTGAAGACTAAGAGTAGGAGAAAGAAATCTCCTTCGAGCGTTTCCCCTTAAAATAGAGGCATAGCTATGAATACTCAAAGCTAAAAAATTTGCAAAACAACCCTATTCCTATATCTATTTATTTAACAAACTAATTTCCTTTAATACCTAGTTAACTGTTCTAACTGACGCTAACTGAGGGCCTGTTTGATTTGCTCATTTTATGTTTCCATTTTCATTGAAAATGAAAATAGAAAATGATAGATAAAATGTGTTTAGTTTGGTTTTGGAAAGTATTGTAAAAATCAAATCCAAAACCGAACCAAAAGAAGTTGTGTTCAACTTTTTTTATTAAAAAAATGAAAAGGATTAAAAAGTGATAGCATGAGTGTCAATAAAATGACATTTAATCAAATTCAATCTTTCTTTTTACTCGTACAGACACTTTAAACTTCTTCTTAATTTGCTTCATTGCTTGTCCCTCAAGTGCTCAACCAAAGGGCCCAACTTATGTTCTACTAGCTCTTCCTTCTTTACATTTGTTCTTTTATCCTACATTTAAATTTTTTCTTTTTTCTTTGAAACGCTAAGCAGTTCTATCCATCATTATAGTGAGACCGATGACTCTCTTTGTTTTCATTTTTCTATAATTTTTCTGTTGCTCATCATTCTTGAAAGCCTTCATGTTTTTCTGTATAATAATCAGTACCAATTATTTATCCCAATATTTATTTATGACCTTATAGTTTGATTTATGACACTGGAGAATATGTGTTAAACTAGTTCAAACGTATTAAACTACGATTGTTACTATTTAATGTATTTTAATAATGTTATGTGTATACAACATTATGTTATTTACATTATAATCTTACAGCACAATATCAATAATTATCCAGAAACAGATTTTTTAATCGCAATTTGACATAAAGTCTATATAGAGTATAACCGGTTATGATGAAAGAGGAAGAGAAGAGACAAATGTATTTACCCTTTCCAGGAAAAAGAGAATATTCCTATTGTTGAATTTACCAGTTTAAATCAAGCAAAAGTATGAGAACAATAACTTAGGATAAAAAAATGAATTTACTGACACAAGGAATGAATAAGAACTCGAATATTTCTTCTGTACAAGAATCATGTGCTCTCAATTATCAGCTCTGTAGCACCTCCGTGGCACCAACAAATTAAAGGTGTGTCCCATTGTCCGACACCGACACAACACTCATACCTTGATTACATGATTAATTCTTTTTCTCAAATTATTTATGGTGTTCATGTGCCAGTGCCGTGTAAGTGTTAGTAAGTATTTGAGCTTCATAGATGTCAAATGGAAATTTAATACTAATATTCATAACGGAATAATTCATTTGAATATGATACATTCGAATAATTATGCTATAAAGGTCGTGGATAACATAATTATTATACCTTTACCGTCATCTTCTTTTTGTGGAGATAGAGAAAGCTCAGCAACTCCTACTACATGACTTGAAGCATCTTGAGTTCCGTTTTCTTCGGACAAAATGTCCGAATGAGAATTTTCCTCCGCCATGAATGAAGACCTGTGTTTGATCAAATTACAAAGCAACCTAAATTATCAATCGCATCGCGTTAGGGCGCAATCGCCTAATCGTGGTCGCGCGCGCTACGGGAGAGGGGATGAAAATCCGAATATTGAAATTAATTAAAAAAAATAGACGATGTTCTCACTGGTTCTGGCGGTTAACAGCAACTCGGCCTGCGTTTTCCTGAGAGATTTTGCTTTTTACGGCAACGCTGAGTGCAGTGCGACTCCAACTTATATGTTTTAATTATCTAGGGTTTTAATTAAAAAATAATATACGTTTTTTTTTTTTGCTTTATATATATATATATATATATATATAATTAGTTGCCTTTCATCAAAACAAATTTGTTGCTTTGTTTTTTATCTTAAAATTATAAATCCTAATATTTAATATTATTTTAATTATCTTGTAAAAAATATTTTTTAATTATAAATAATATATCTAACTATACTTATATTTATGCTATATGTAACTATCTATGTACATTATACAAGTATAATTTAGTCACTGTTATAAGAAAAAAAATTAATAATTTTGATTACTATTATTATAAATAAATTTTAATTATTTTTGACTCATTTATTGTTAGTATTTATAATATATTTTTATTTTAATACAAAATATTTAAGGTTGATAATTGAATGTTTGACACTAAATAATAATTTAATAAATTTAAATGTTTTATATAAAATCTAAATAATTAATTGTATTAAATTAATTTTTTAATAACTATGAAAATAATTATTTTTATTTATAATAGTGATCGAATATATTATTTTATATTGAATGTTGTAATTTTAAAACTTACTGATAATCTAACATATACTTTACAATAATAGATAAATAAATAAAACAATCATACAAAAGTAGATATATATTAATTTAAAGACTTAATTGCAGTTTTGATCCCCTTATTTTAACTGAATCACGAAAGTAGTCTCTTCATTTTATTTCTCCTTAATTTTGGTCCCAAACAGAATTTTGGTTAAAATTTTGATGAAATGTCATATTTTTAAATCAGAACATATCATTTATGATCATGTATTTCAGATACAATTGTTGCACTACGAGATCTTGAGGCATTGTGTAGCTTAAATAAGCGCAAAAAAAATGACATTTCATCAAGTCTTTGACCAAAATTCTGTTTAGGGGACTAAAATTGGGGATAAATAAAATATGAGGACTACTTTCGTGATTCAGCTAAAATAGGAGGATTAAAATTGCAATTAAGTCTAATTTGAAATAGAATCCATTAATTAAAAAAAACAAATAAATACATATTTTAAAATCTATATTATATTTATCCATCTACCAGTATTAGATATTTAATTAAAAAAATTATATTAAATAAAATACTTTATTTTAAACAGTCACATGTGGCTAGAGCTGTCAAATTGACAAGCTCCTTAATTATTGGCCTCAGCCCACATGTTGGAGGGGTCAAAAAAATTTATAATTTAAAAGTCCCCCAAAAAGAAAGCTCCTGAAATTTTGTGGGCTCGGTGAGCCTATATGCCCACGTTTTAAAAAAAATCGATTTTTTTTATAAAAAAAAAAATTGACAATTTTCTTTTATTTTTTCATCAATATAAAAAATTTGATTTTTTTTTTTTTTGATTTTTTTTTATTAAAAAAACAATCAATTTTTTCGAGAATTTTTTATTTATTTTTCTCACAAAATTCTTTGAGAAAAAAAAATATTTTTTCATTTTTTCGAAAAAAATAAATTTCGAAAAAAATCAAGGGGACCTAGCACTTAGGGATTTTTTTGACAGCTCTACTCAGATCTATTCCACCTTTCTACCAAATATCAATAACCCTTTAAGTCCAAAATCCTCATTCTTCAATGGAAGAACAATTGCTACTCACACCTCCCACATCATCAAATCCACCTCCCATAACAATTCTTCAATCTCCATGTCCCTCAACACACACAATCTTCATTCCTTCAAATTCAAACCCATCGAAGAATCCATCGTCTCTCGTGAAATATCACGCTGTTACATAACAAACATGGTTACCTACACCGACGTTGTCATCCTCGGTGACAGTTCCTCCGGTCTCTCGTGCGCTTACGGATTAAGCAAAAACCCTAACATCGGTATAGCCATAATCGAACAATCCGTCAGTCCCGGTGGCGGTGCTTGGCTTGACGGCCAACTCTTATCCGCCATGGTTGTCCGCAAACCAGTTGACCTCTTCCTTGACGAAATTGAAGTTGATTACGACGAACGAGAAGAATACGTTGTAATCAAACATGTTGCTTTGTTCACTTCAACAATCTTGAGCAAGCTTCTTGTTAGATCTAACATGAAATTGTTCAATGCTGTTGCTGCTGAGGATCTGATTGTGAAAGAAGGAAGAGTTGGTGGTGTTGTTACGAATTGGGCTTTGGTTTCAATGAAGCATGATATACAGTCTTGTATGAATCCTCATGCTATGGAAGCCAAGGTTGTTGTGAGTTCTTGTGGACATGATGGTCCTTTTGGTGCTAATGGCTTAAAAATGCTTGAGCGTGTTGGTATGATTGACTTTGTTCGTGGAATAAATTCACTTGACATGAATACCAGTGAACATGCTTTTGTTCGTCTTACTAAGGAGATTGTTCCTGGTATGATTATTACTGGTATGGAAGTTGCTGAAATGTATGGAACTCCAAGAGTGGTAAGCTTCTTTGTTTTCGGTTCAAGGTTAATTACTGTGTTTGGTTCCTATGTGATAATAATTGATACTAGTTGATTTTGACTTAAGTAATTTTTATGAAATTGATGTTAAATACTTTGAAGGTAAAGTTATTTATATTGGGTATGTTTAAAATAAAAAATAATATTTTTTATCTATTTCAAAATAATAATTGTTTTTGTGTGTATGTATATCAATAAATTTGAAAAATATTATAGTTATCATAGAAGCTAAATATATTTGCTTTTAAAGAATTAATTTTGTGATTTAAATCAATTCTAAAGTTGGAAGTCAAACATAATAACAATCTATGGTTTGTAATAATATATTGAGGCTTGAACAATTTTGTGCGTAATAATATATTGAGTTAATGTTGTGCAGGAACTAGAATTTTTGTTTATAATCTACCAAAGAAAATAATACTTTGTTTATAGACTTGTTTGTACAATTTTGATTTAGGAAGTGATTAAAGTAATGTCGAAATTAATATCATATTTTTTTTAGATATTTTCAACTGCAAGTTGATTGGTTTTAGTGCAATTAATTTGAAGATGGTAAGAAACATTTGATAACGATTTTGTTGGTGATTTTTGTAGGGTCTAATATTTGGAGCTATGATGATATCAGGGCAGAAGACAGCTCATTTGGCATTGATGACATTGGAGAAGAACAATGCAATTAATTGATGGAACATCAGTTAAATTGATTTAGTTTTTAGTTTATTTTTCATTTGCTTTTCTTCTGCATGTGATTTGAACTCAATAATGAATAAAGAAAATGTGAATGATTTTCTTCTGCATGAGAATTTTTTTAAATTTTTTTTGAGAAATAATTTTTTCACCGATAAAAAAATTTCAATTTTTTTTCAAGAATTTTTTATTTATTTTTCTCATAAAATTCTTTGAGAATTTTTTTTTTAATTTTTTCGAAAAAAATAAATATCGAAAAATTTTCATGAAAAAATATCAAAATATTGGGGCCTATAAGCGCCGGGAGCCCCATGAAATAATGGGCCGAGATTTAAAAAAAATATTTTGTTAAGAGGCTTAAGAAAGTTAGCTTTTGTACCCCCCATTTAAACTTGTACCCCCCATTTTAATGTTTTTTGAGTGAAATACCCAAAATAACCTTAAATCAAAACAGTTGTACCCCATACTTGAAAAATCCGGAAAAGTGAGTTTTTCTGAAAAAAAGTTTTTACCGGAAATTTCAAGAGGATTGAAATTTCCGGTAGTTCAAAATCAATACCGGAAATTTGAAATTTCCGGATACCTTCCCGAAAATTTCATTTTTTGAAATTTCCGGTATGCATTTTTTACTACCAAATTTTTCAATTTTCCGGTTTGTTTACCGGAAATTTCATTCCTTTTTGAAATTTCCGGTACACTGCTTAACTTTTTGGGCAGGAGCAATCCCAGGAAATTTTTGAAACTACCGGATTTTTGAAATTTCTGGATTAACTACCGGAAATTTAAAAAATGAAATTTCCGGTATTCATTTATAACTACCGGAAATTTCATTCATTCTGAAATTTCCGGTATTCATTTATAACTACCGGAAATTTCAATGAAATTTCCGGTATTCATTTATAACTACTGAAAATTTCATTCATTCTGAAATTTCCGGTAAAAAAAATTCTTTTAAATTTTTACAGTTTTATCAAGGGTAGTTTGGACATTTAAAAATAAAGTTTTTAAATGAGGGGGTACAGTGTTAATTGAGGGGGTACAAAAGCCAACTTTCGAGGCTTAATATTAAGAATTTAATAAATAAAAGATTAAGGGAATCTAACAGTTGGGAGCTTTTTTGACAGCTCTAGACACAATCACCGATTAAAAATCAATAAAAATAGTTTGAGAGACAACCTAATTATTTAAAGGTGAAATACAATGGTAATATTTATTTACATATGAAGTAATTTAAATCACTGTAATTGCTTGTAATAAACAGTAATAAATCAATATGAATATTTTTTTAACGAAATATAAATATTTTTTGTGATATATTTTCTATGGGATTATGGGCTTTGAGGAGGTTTGGTTGAAAGGATCCATCCGTTTTCTGGGCCAAGCCTTGCAAGTTGACTTTAGCGGTATTTCGGCCTAGTTCTCTTTGAATTTGAGGTATTCGGAGAAAAATACATTTTTTTTTCATGATTGTATATACTTTTTTAGGTAAAATTATAAAGAAATTTACAAACAACTTTGATATCTGAATTCGAATTCGGGATATGATATTCGATTTAACAATTTCGACATTTTTCCGATAAATTAAGTCTTAAAATAATTATCTACTTTTTTATTACAATACTTCAAATTAAGCCAATTTATCACATCTTTCTCTTGTGATTTATTTTCTTCTCACATCTTTCTCTTGTGATTTATTTCCTTCTCACATCTTTCTCTTGTGATTTATTTTCTTCTCATTACCAAAGATACTTTTCTCTAAAGGAGACTCGGGCTATGTATGATTCTCAGCTATAATTCATTGCCTCTACATGGACATAAACGACAAGAAGTTACCCTTCTGAAGTGTTTTTAATGAACGCAGCTCCTTGGACTCATATATGGTCACAAGGGAGTTAAGTTCATCCAAAGGACAAATTTTATACTATAATAATGGAGTACACTGTTGCATTGTCCTGCATTGAGGTCATCACATGATTTGCAACAGTGTAGTATAAATATTATTATAATGTTAAGTCAATAAATAAATCAAAGAATAAGGTGCAAATGGACAGAAGAAATCCCAGACAAAGTGGATGATAGAATCTCAAAGTTTAGATAAAGTCAACTGATTAATTAAAAGGATAAATTTGGAACATGTGACGAATATTGTTCCCATTGATGCTTCTATATGAAGAACCATGAACTGTGCCTCTGATGTTCCAATTTTACCATCACTAATAACTGAGTCTGTTGAGTCAAAAAAAAAATAAAAACTGAGTCTATTAATTATTGGCATGCAGTGTTCAAACACAATAACTCAGATTGTAAAGTTTCTAAAATTTGATTTTATATATCTCTCAAAATTAATTACAAACGTAAAATCAAGAAATCTTCGACTGATTTAAATATATTTTTAATTTCTATATAATTATTTATATGATAATTTTATAAATTAAAATTTGTATTTTTTTTACGATATTAAATTTATAAGATGAGATTTTATAAATAACAATAAAATAAATTTTTATTGTAAAAATCTTATAAAAAATAAATAAAAGAAAATCACCTTCAATATTTCTTTTAAGCAACACACTCAATGTTTTTTTTTAACATGAGATAATACATTCAACTTAATTTATTTATTTTAGTGCAAACACCCTCAATATTTATCACTTGTGATGTGGAAATGTAATTTAGCATATATATTAGTCAGGGTCACATATGTCAATTAAGCCGTTAAGATAGATAGTTTAACATCACAAATTTGACTATCTTATACACTCTTGAAATGTGAATTTGTGGTGAGTAATATACAGTTTGGCCCCCAAAATGACGCATTTGCTTGGTCTAACTCGAAGCATATTCTTAGACTCTTCATCAAATATTCGTCATTGTTTGTCATATGAAAAACGAACTTTGACTGAGGTAAATGTCAATTTAAATCCCGGGGACAATACATTAGTTGCCCACTTAATTAGTGCGTGTCAATTGGTCTGTAAAGGTAAAATAAAGGAAAGGCAACGACCATTTGGACATGACATTTACTGTGAAGCTTTAACATCATCTTGTAAGTTGAAATGATACAGATCCTAAAAGCAATGCTTTGTTTATAACACCACATATAACTTTGACGGTGATAATTCTAAGTACACAACTATAATAGCTTTACGGAATAGATATGTATATCCACGAGAGGTATCAAATGCCATCCCCACCATGATGCAAATATCTTTAGTGGGGAGATTTCAAATTTCAACAAAGTAAAAGTGTTTTCTTTTAATTAGGACATGTATTTATTGACTTGTCGAGTTTATTCTGTGACACCACACTTTTCTAGAGAGTTTTTGCAAATAATTTATGTCATAATAATAAGTTGTTTTTAATTAATTTTTTTAAACTCTCTAATATCAAGTTCATGAAAATAATTTATAATTTAAATGAAAATAATTTTATTTTTATATAAATAATACTTAATTTAACTGTTATATAAACATAACTTTAGAATTTATATTGAGATTATAAAATTCAATTTTCTTGGTAAACTAGCAAGTATCAAGTTTTTTTATTTATAATAAAGAAACTATGTCGAATAGTCAAATTAGTTGAAATCGAACACAAAATATAAGGGAGACATTCTTCAATCCACATGGAATTAAGATAACTTAAAGTGAATTTAATTAAATTGTGTGTCGAAACATTTGCACTTCTTTTACACGAGTGACCTCGTAACTAGAGAACATAACAAATAAATTGTGACAATCAACAATAATAGATCCAAAAGAAGAACGATTGCGATTAGGGCTTTTGAATTGCTTTGGAAACATTAAACGGATCTTCTTCTAAAATAATATTGCTTCGGAAAACCAAGGTCTAAGGTCTAGTGCAAATTGGGGGATACTTGGGTCCCCAACGCCTCTACAATATTTGCATCTGCTAGTCCAACAACACAACCATAACATAACCCTCTGAATTTCTATGACGGTTCCAATTTTCCACTTATATTGGACATGACCTACAACATCCACATTGATATTGTAAACATTTTATCTCATAAGTGACCATCTTGTGGGTGATTCTTCACGAACGTTATTGAATCATGTAGGTTTGGTGTTGAGCATGACCATATATTCTTCCACACTCTTTCAAGTTTTTGCGAACATTCTCCTCTGCATTAGTAGTTTTCAAAACAAAAACTATTTCTAACAATCCAAATACCATAAATAATAGAAAGGATAAATTCAATAATGTATCAAATTATACTACAACAAAAAGGTACAAAATATGATGAAATCAATTTGGTTCGTTCAAATTAATATTTTTTATTGGATTTTTAAAAATAATTAATGATTAAAATATAATTTAAAATACCTTAAAATTAAGTCTTCAAACATTCCATAAAAATAAGTTTCACATATTAAACTAAGTTTTACTTGAGATAGACTCAATACAACAACCTAATGAGAATTTTGGGATGGTCTCATTGCGCCTAATCATTGAAGCAAAATTTTCAGTCTAAAGTTGCATGACCGACTCTATTGTAATATCACACATCGAAGAATTTGGGCCTAGATCATCTATTTGCAGAGATCTAATTCGAGAGCACAATAACTCCTACCTCACTAGTTGGCATTGCAATGTAGGCTCTACAATTGTCATTATTATGAAATATGGGGTCTTCTTCGTGGTTTATGCCTTGTCCTTATCATGGCCCTAACCTTAGTTTATTCATATGATGTGCTTCAATTCATCATGTATCATGAAACTAATAATTAGGCTGATCATCTCACTAACCTTGGTTACAATAGTCCTTATTTTGTTTAATCTATGGACAATCCTTCTTCTCAAATGAAAATTTTACTTCATTTTGATGTTTTAGGGTGTAATACTTCCAATGTATTTTCTCAGTTTTTCTCTATCTTTCCTTATTTATTAAAAAAAAAAAAATTTGCCTGAAAAATATTAACAGAAAAGTTTTTTTTTCTTTTCTTTTTCTTAAAATGACAAATACTACGATACTAGAATAAGATAAAGATTAGTATCACGTTGTCATATACCAACCTCAAAGATTATAATAAGATAAAATTTTAATCTTTTTGAACTTGCATGGAAATGATGGAAAGAAATATGGAATATAATAAGAAGCCAAACAACAAAGTTATACTATACTATAATAATAATGATAATAATAAATAAAATAAAGGGTAAAATGGAGAAAGGATAAGAGCACAGTAGTTTGCATGTGATTATATATAGTTGTGAATTCATGTTTTCAATTCATTTCATTCTTTAAAAAAACCCAATCCACTCTTTTTCTTCTCTGCAAACTGAATATTCCTCTTTTTCATATAAAATCATTTTATTACACACACAAATAATTTCTCTGTCCCTCACACATTACACGAATTCAACTGAGAACACCCTTCTCTATTTTTTCTTTTTCAAACATCGATTTCAATTTTAATCATCTGTTGCGCGATTGGCAAATTTCATTTTCATATTGATTTTCAGAAAATTCGATACAATTAGGGGAAAAAGATTCGATATTTGAATCAGGGGTATTTTCGGGATGAGGCTAAACGGAGAAATCTCAAGCGGAGAAGAAGAAGAAGAAGTAGTAGTAGTTGAGAAGTCTGAGGCGGGTACGACGCCGTTTTTGGGACAAAATGTTGTTGTTGGTTATGCCTTAACGGCCAAGAAGAAAAAGAGCTTTCTTCAGCCAAATTTCATCGCTCTTGCACGGTATTTTCTATTTTACACTTTTATCATATATCTTTTTTTTTTCTTTCAATTTGCACACATGGTTAGGGATTTTTTTTTGTTTTGTTGTGATAATTTCATGTGTTTTGCGTTTTGGTTCTTATGTCGTAAAGTGGCTTTTGTATGGTGGGGTTCATGGTCACTCACACGTAATGTCTTTGTCTGTGTAATTAGTGTATAATTTGGTGGAACAATTTTGCACCTTGCCTAATAGTAATAGCATTATCAACTCTGTTTTTCTTTATATTTTCTCTGTGTTTTTCTTTTGTTACTTTTAAATTTCTTGTAAACATGCCACACTGTTTTGTTTCTTGTTAATCTTGGTATTTTTTCATTCTAATTTAAATTAGAACATTCCATTATTTATGCCATACCTTGTTGTACACATTGAGAACCCAAGGTCAAAACTCATACATGGTATTTTTTTTCCCCCTCAATTTAAAGTAGTCTACCTTGCTTGCTTCTCTGGAATGTTAATTTTATATTATGATCCACAAAATTTGTAGTCTGGTCATCAAAAAGATACCATGCTTTAGAATTAAAGTAATCGAATGCTTACTTTAGAATTAAAGTAATGGAATGCGCACACATATGGAGAGAGATGTATCATGCCAGATGGTAATTTTTATATGAGAAAAAGAGGATCAAATCTTGATCATTATGACCAATATTAAAAGTTAGGTAAAATTTACACGATTACTTTAAAAACTCACATGTCTTTACATGGAATGAGTCAAGTAATAGCGTGAAAAGAGTTATTCTTGATCTTCTTATTGGATTTGGATAGTCAATGTTTGGTCCTTCCTTTTATGCTCTCATTTGATATCATGTCTCGTATCTTTTATGAGTAGCAATTAAACTCGGTATCAAGGGTTTACATCACTCACACACATTACGCATCAGCTATTTGCGCTAGACCCCGATGGTATATTATGTCTCTAAAAGTGGACTCTGAACTCGGGCCAACTTAATCTATTTTTTTAGTGGTTCAAATTTTGGAGTTATCATTGGGGAGTTTTACCTAACCACTTCCATTTTGATGGTTGATTCAACAATACTGATGCTTAAAAATTATATGTAATGCAGGAGCAAGGGGATATACTTTGTTGCCATTGATCTAAGCAAGCCACTGCAAGAACAAGGTCCATTTGATGTTGTCTTGCATAAGGTTTGTGAATGCAACATTTCTTTTGGAATTTTATGATTATTGATGTTTGAAATTCTTCTTATATGGCTGTCTTTTATTTTTTATTGTTTTCGTTTATGGTTTTGCTGAATTTGTGGCTCAGTGGCACACTATTAGCATTTCAAGAACTACTTCTCTATATTACAATCTGACTGGCTATTTGTTCTTTCCAGTTATTAGGAGAGGAATGGCGTGAAATTATCGAGGTTTGTTAACTCAACACACTTTAACCCTCTTTCATATTGTAGTATTTTACTTGTAATCTTGAGTTGTTTTAATTTCTCTATCTCTCTCTCTCTAATTACATTCATGGCATTGCATGAAATCGTTAGTATCATTAGTTTGGGAGTTGAGTTTGACATGGAGGTGATTGCTGGTAGATATCCTAATTTCCTATCTAATTGAATTCTAGAAATATTCTAATTTCCATCAATAATTATAGAAACCAATTTATCTGATTTACATTTCAATTGATCCTTAGTTTCTAGTCCGAAACTAATAATGAATGTAGAGAACCCTCATCTTATAGACTTAAACTTTCAGGAATTTTCTATTCGCATCGAAACAACCAACAAGGAAAGAATAAATAAATTTTATTTTCTAGTACTTGATCTCGCCATTGATTGTGAAATTTCGTTGTTGTGTTAGAAGAAGGACAACCCCATCTTCCAGGTACTAGAAAACTTATTATTGTCTGACATAATTTGCAGAGTTCTTGCTCTCCTCATCATGAATCATGATCAGATAGTTGAAATCAGTCCCCCCAAGTATTCAAACAAGTGAGGATTTACTTTTGTGGTTAATCTAAATAATTTAGTTAGGCATTGGTGGAGTTTTTTGCCCAAAGAGCAGAATATTATTTGTCTTTTGGTCCATATTTTTTTTAGTTGAAAATGTTCTTTTTAAACTTTTGATTGTGACCATCACAATAGAGAAATGTTTTTTATTACGAAAGCCGAATGCACGAAACACATGATTCAGTTGATACTTACCGCATGTATTCTGCCAAAATATTACTAATAATATTACTTATTAAAAAAAAAAGATAGGTCGCATGTGTGTTGACCACGTCACGATTCGTGTGAATCATATTACCTTTATTTGTAATAAATAGCATCACTGATCACAATAATATGACACGGAGATCAACTTTTACTAGGCTGCCTTAGCTTATAGGTTAGAACTAGAAGCCAATAATGTTGCATACCAAATCCAACCGTGTCTGGTAATTTTATAATATTGAAAACCCTAGATGGTAGTAGCATCAGAGGGATGAGAAAGCTTCTGACAAATGGTTTAATAATACATTAAGAATACATGGATTCTGGTAAACGTAAACCTCTTCAGAAATTTGACTTCTTGTGTAGTTTCTTTATATTTTCTACCTCATGAATAGGTTTGCTTGATAGTTCCATGAGATGAAAAGTTACAATGTTGGTTTTATTATTTAACCATTCTGCTAAATGTCCATAGCTCAACGAAAATAAGTAGTTAGTGATTGCTTCACGCATTTTAAATTCTCTATAAAGTTTGTATTTTGAATAAGCTGATTGGACTTTTTTCCCCTTTTTCATTATTGAAGGATTTCAGGCAAAAACATCCTGATGTGATCGTTCTTGATGCCCCAGATGCAATTCAACATTTACACAACCGCCAATCCATGCTTCAAGATGTGGTGGATCTAAACTTATCTGAGTGCAATGGTAACTTGTTTGTTATAGTTCATACAAAAATAAATTTTGCAATGCTCCAATCTCCATCTGGTAGTTTTGGGATTGTACATGAATCTGTAATTAAAAAATATTACAATCATTAGTGTACATCATGCTCTTTTATTGGGTTACTTGCTCAACATATTTTTTTTTGGAATGTAAAATTTTATTGCCTTTTTTTTTTCCAAGTTGGTTATGGTTTCACGGTGATCTAGTTTTATGTTACGTGCACCAGTATTTACATTTATGTATTAACTACGGTTGTTTTATAGGCAAGGTTGGCATCCCGCGTCAGCTAGTTATCACAAAAGAGAAAGACCCGTCTACTATCCCTTATGAAGTCACCAAAGCTGGATTGAAGCTGCCATTAGGTATGTATCTTTGTTTATTGTTTTCTGTGTCTTTATTTCTAGTTATTACTTACTGTATTAGCTACAAGCTATTGGCACCAGTTCAATCAATATAGCTCAGAATATTTGAATGGAGTTAAAAGAACGTTGTTTGTATCCATTGGATATTCTGTTTTGATGTTGTTTTGATTGTTTCTACTATTTTGTTGACTTGCATTTCCATGGTTATTCTGATAGGAATGTTTCAAATATATTGTCATCTCTCTTATATGTATCGAAGTGTTTTTAAAGAATATTTACCATTTTTTTGTTAAAATGTTCAGTTGCAAAACCACTAGTTGTGGATGGCAGCGCAAAGTCACATGAACTATTTCTTGCGTATGACGAGTTCTCTCTCTCGGAGCTTGAACCTCCACTGGTTCTACAGGAGTTTGTCAATCATGGTGTGTGAGCTGATTCATAGACCATGCTCAGTTTCGTGTTAATTGAACATTTTTACCAAAAATCTCGTGTACCTTATTTTTTATTTGGGACATTGCAGGTGGTCTTCTCTTTAAGATTTATATTGTTGGGGAAAGCATAAAGGTCGTGCGGCGTTTCTCTCTTCCTAATATCAGTAAACATGAGCTATCAAAAGTCTCGGGTGTATACCGTTTTCCAAGAGTTTCATGTGCAGCTGCTTCTGCAGATGATGCTGATCTAGATCCTAGTATTGCCGGTGAGTTTCCAAAAATTTCCCCTTTCCCACCACCCCCACCATATGATGCAATTTTTTAAAAACAGTACTATTGGTTTTTTAAATGTTTGAGACCATTTAATCATGTAGTTAGGTGTTGTTTGAGTTGGTACATGAGTGCAAATAATTTCTCTCGGTAAATTTCTGGAACTAGTGGATGGTTTCAACTTACTGCGACCCGTTTCTTACAGAACACCCACCAAGACCTTTGTTGGAGAGGCTTGCAAAGGAGCTTCGTCATAGATTGGTATTGCATTTATTTACTCTACTTTTGCAACGGTTTCTCCACTCGTTGATGATGCACTAATACCGAATTGCAACACCATCTATAGGGACTTCGTCTGTTTAACGTAGATATGATTCGGGAATATGGCACCAAGGATGTGTTTTATGTCATTGATATCAACTACTTTCCTGGTAAGTATAACTTATCTGCATTCCATGGTTTCTGCTTGAGTTAGTGCCTAAATTGTGTATGTTGCTTAAGTAGGTCTAAGAACATAATTGAATTTGAACTTCATTCATGAAAGCAACTAGCTCTATATTAGTCATTGACATCATGATATCATTAGGGTATTGCTCAACCACCCCCCTCAAATCTTGGTAATCTACCAAATCTTGGTAATCTACCAAATCTTGGTATTGAACAAAAATGAGGGGTTGGATGAACAATCATCTATTATAATAAGAAATGGGATTGATATGAAAGATTTTTTCTCTCTCAATATTTTCATCACAATGTTGTGGATTATGATTTGGCATTTACGTTTGACACTGACTAACATCAAAGTTTGTCTCTGACTAACATCAAAGTTTGTCTTTGCAGGGTATGGAAAAATGCCAGACTACGAGCACACATTTACAGATTTTCTACTTAGCCTAGTGCAGAACAAGTATAAGAAGAAACTTACCGCCTAAAGCAAGAAAACTTAGAAGGAGCATTGGGTTTCACTAAATATTTTCTGTTTTAGAATTTTAGTTCTCGTTAACAATTACAAAAATATCATTATTTTTATTTTATTTCTTATTTCCAAATATTGAATAAGGAAGTGATGAAGACAACGAACATATTTTAATGTTTTCATTATTTTCTTTATAAATATTTAAGAATAAGAAATAGTAAAATAAAAATATGTGATATTTTTATGATTACTAACGAAAACAAGAAATGCAAATAATATATATATATATATATTTTTTATATAAAAAAAAACTAAATTGATCATTAGATCCAATGAATAGGATGTTCATGCTTGGTGGCTTTCTTGAAAACTGAAGAACATTATTGTACTTGTTAACTTTGTCTACAAATTGGCATGGAATGTCAACGAAGCTGCTAAAATATTCTCTCTTTGGAATGGAAACGGATGCAATATTGTCTATTCGCTCTCACTCTGCCCCAATACAGACCAAAAGTGCCTTTGTCGCGAGTTATATTATCTTTGCTTTTACTGTAGACAACAAAAGGCTATTGCACCCGTATCTAAGCATTGACTAAGTCTATGTTTGGATCAACATTTCAACCAACCATCTCTCGTCTTGAATGTGATTTCATGAGCTACTATTTCTTGTTTTTGATAGACGTCTATTGTCACCGTGATACCAAACATGATATTGATTTTGAATGAATTTATTGTGTAAAATTAATTTTGATTAAAAGTGACTTGAAAATAAATTGATTTATGTTTTGAAT
Source organism: Cicer arietinum (assembly GCF_000331145.2). Taxonomy (NCBI): domain Eukaryota; kingdom Viridiplantae; phylum Streptophyta; class Magnoliopsida; order Fabales; family Fabaceae; genus Cicer; species Cicer arietinum. The sequence goes on along the minus strand of NC_021163.2, from coordinate 14,124,756 downwards.
ATATTTCTATAAAAGTCAATTGAATGATAAATTTAATGTAAAAAATTAATTCTAGAGGTCAAAGATATATATTTTAATTTCAAATCAAAATCAAACACATGTGTGGATTCTATTTAGAAATGTACCCCTACCATTATTCTTGTATGATTGGTATTTGACAAATTATCTGTTAAGAAAATTCATAATTTGTGTCCAAACCATGTTCCGAATTTCGCGAATGGGCACTACATTTAACATATAGTCACTTTTTTGTCATTTTTGCATTATCTCAACTATATTAAATTAAAGATAAAGTTATCTTCAAAGTAATTTATTTTATTGTAATATTTTTTCGTTTAGTTAAAAAATAACTATAGTAAAATAAACTTATCCACCTTTTGTAAAAGTTATTTTATAAATTACTCAGAAAAAGTTATTTTATATTAAACTAATACTAATAAGAGGATAATATAATAATGATTTAATTTATATGTAATGATAGTATAATTTTTTTTATATTAGTCAATTATAACGTTTGATATTTAAAATAATTATTTTTTATCAAAAAAAATTAAGATATTTTTTTATTAAGTGATTCTAATGACTATTTTATAATTAATTTTTATAAAATTTAAACTATGCTATTTGAAATTATTTTATCAAATTCTTATAATTAAACTGACATTTCACTCACAACTGCAGGGTATGGAAAAATGCCAGACTACGAGCACACATTTACAGATTTTCTACTTAGCCTAGTGCAGAACAAGTATAAGAAGAAACTTACCGCCTAAAGCAAGAAAACTTAGAAGGAGCATTGGGTTTCACTAAATATTTTCTGTTTTAGAATTTTAGTTCTCGTTAACAATTACAAAAATATCATTATTTTTATTTTATTTCTTATTTCCAAATATTGAATAAGGAAGTGATGAAGACAACGAACATATTTTAATGTTTTCATTATTTTCTTTATAAATATTTAAGAATAAGAAATAGTAAAATAAAAATATGTGATATTTTTATGATTACTAACGAAAACAAGAAATGCAAATAATATATATATATATATATTTTTTATATAAAAAAAAACTAAATTGATCATTAGATCCAATGAATAGGATGTTCATGCTTGGTGGCTTTCTTGAAAACTGAAGAACATTATTGTACTTGTTAACTTTGTCTACAAATTGGCATGGAATGTCAACGAAGCTGCTAAAATATTCTCTCTTTGGAATGGAAACGGATGCAATATTGTCTATTCGCTCTCACTCTGCCCCAATACAGACCAAAAGTGCCTTTGTCGCGAGTTATATTATCTTTGCTTTTACTGTAGACAACAAAAGGCTATTGCACCCGTATCTAAGCATTGACTAAGTCTATGTTTGGATCAACATTTCAACCAACCATCTCTCGTCTTGAATGTGATTTCATGAGCTACTATTTCTTGTTTTTGATAGACGTCTATTGTCACCGTGATACCAAACATGATATTGATTTTGAATGAATTTATTGTGTAAAATTAATTTTGATTAAAAGTGACTTGAAAATAAATTGATTTATGTTTTGAATATATTTCTATAAAAGTCAATTGAATGATAAATTTAATGTAAAAAATTAATTCTAGAGGTCAAAGATATATATTTTAATTTCAAATCAAAATCAAACACATGTGTGGATTCTATTTAGAAATGTACCCCTACCATTATTCTTGTATGATTGGTATTTGACAAATTATCTGTTAAGAAAATTCATAATTTGTGTCCAAACCATGTTCCGAATTTCGCGAATGGGCACTACATTTAACATATAGTCACTTTTTTGTCATTTTTGCATTATCTCAACTATATTAAATTAAAGATAAAGTTATCTTCAAAGTAATTTATTTTATTGTAATATTTTTTCGTTTAGTTAAAAAATAACTATAGTAAAATAAACTTATCCACCTTTTGTAAAAGTTATTTTATAAATTACTCAGAAAAAGTTATTTTATATTAAACTAATACTAATAAGAGGATAATATAATAATGATTTAATTTATATGTAATGATAGTATAATTTTTTTTATATTAGTCAATTATAAATTTTGATATTTAAAATAATTATTTTTTATCAAAAAAAATTAAGATATTTTTTTATTAAGTGATTCTAATGACTATTTTATAATTAATTTTTATAAAATTTAAACTATGCTATTTGAAATTATTTTATCAAATTCTTATAATTAAACTGACATTTCACTCACAACTTTTAGTTGACCGTATAAAAAAATTTACGTGCATCAAACAAATTTTCACATTAGTAAGATTTTGATGGTCGATAGAATGTAATATCAATTGTTTGAATTTTTTTGACACACTGTTTAAAATTTATTCTAATAATAATAATAATAATAAATAATAATAATAATAATAATAATAATAATTATTATTATTATTATAATAATAATAATTTATTTACAGTTTTTTACATTATTATGAATATTTTAAAATTAATTTAATTGATTTAGTCAAATTAATTAAATTTAATGTGATAGACATATATCGTAGGCACAAAATCTATTTAACAAAATTTATGTATGGTAGATGTACTTCAATAATTCTTTCATTATTCAATATATTTTTCAATAAATTTAATTATAGTTTTGATTCATCTACTTTTATTAATTTTTGAAACTGACTCTTCTATTTTAAAAATCGATAATTTTAATTTTTTTATATTTCTCACAGATTTTTGAACTATAAAATGATAATTTGACGTACTTTAAATATTGTGAGATACAATACATGATATAGAATCATCTAGATGCATTAATTATTCGTATGTCATTAATTAAATTATAAATATGAAAAATTTCTGAAGTTGAAAAGTTAATTATTTTACATTATCGTATCATATAACATGTTTTTTAAAGCATGTCATATAAATATTTTTTGTTAAAAAGTCATAGCGATGACCAAAATTATCGACTTTTAAAATAAAGTCTCAATTTTGTGAATAAGTAAAAATATGAAGACTAAAACTGCAATTAAGCCATTTCAATATTATATTACAATTCTTAATAGAAATTATAATTGAAAGAAAAGTAATAAAAAATATATTGAATAATTAAAGAGATCTTGAATGATATATAAACTTATATAGTCAATCTAATAGTATAACTAACTATCCTAAATAACTATTGTAATTAACTTTAACTAACTAAATAATTAACATGTTTAATACCTATAATCATTACTTAAGGTTCTTGAGTCATTTTTCAAACTTAATTAAAATAGATAATATAGTTGCGCTAATAAGGATAAGATCATAACATTCAAACTATTTAAAGTAAAATCAAATCCAATTCAAATTTTACCAAATTCAGACAAATTTCTTAATACACATTAATAAATTATAATTCAAAATATAGATGGATTTATTTAATGATTTTCTATATAGAAATCATTCGTGTATCGAATTTTTTTATAGCTTTACAAATAAGTTATTTAATTTCATTTTATGCTATAGAATGTAATAATTTGAATATAGAGATTTCACAATTAATTTTATGATCTCGTCCAAAAGTCGCATCCCAACTTTTGTTTTTCTTTGTACATTCGACATTGAACTTATTTAAAAGTTGGATCTCGGAATTAATTGAAAAAAAGTGATAAATTAAATGATTTTGAATTTTATCAATCTAAGCCTTCCTCGATCTGTGTTAATAATCTTAATTTAATTTAAAATTTTTTTCCATTAAATTTATATCATATATGTAAAATTATGAAAATAATGATGTTCAATAAAAATGTATAAGACGTTAATTTTGGTATATCTCAAATAACATATCAAATGATATTAGATTTATGTAAATTTTTACATGTATGATTTTTATGATATAAATTTTCAATTTAAACCATATAAAAAATTAGAAAAATAAAATAAAATTTAGAGAAATAGAGATTATTAACATAGATTGAAAGAAACTTGGATTGAGAGGATCCAAACTCTAATTAAATTTAGGTTTAATTACAGTTTTAGTTCATCTACTTTTACCAATTTATGGAATTAGTTTTTTATTTTATTTTAAAAGTCGACAACTTTGGTTCATACTTTAGATTTTTGAACTAAAAAAAATAACGATTTAACATATTTTAAATGATGTGATATACGATTTCATGTGAATACTTATTTTAATATATTTTAAATCATGGGCATTATTTTAATTTGAAATATTTATTTAAGTTAATTTATTTTTTAATTTAAATAAGTGATTTTTATTTATTTAAATTTTATGTGATTTTTTTGTGACGATATATTATTCTTGTCTTAGCGTAACATTGTTTGTTTTTTTGTCTTAGTGGGGTGTTGTTGGAGTCAAAAGTAGCTCACACCGCTTTTAGCATCTGCCTCACCCATCAAAAAGATTACTAGATTTATGATTTTTTTTGGACAAATCAGAAATCACATATAACCAATTTGAGTTTGAAGTTGAAAGATGGTCTGAATCAAAATAAATATTATAGAAAATAACAGTAATGATAGATAATAATTATAACATGTCTCCAAAATATGATATGATTATGAACGATTTCCCATTATGATTCAAGAAGTTGTTGCTGAGAGAATACGAATGAGAGGTGAATTTTCCTCATTGTTGTATAGAGTTCTCAACAATGTGTTAACTATGTAATGAGACAATAGTTAAATAGTTAATTAAAGATTGAAAGTAGAGGCTTCTCGTTGGGTTTAATAAAAAAGTTCAATTCATCACGATCCATTCAAAAATAAAATTCAACACACATATTCATCGATTAATTCGTGTTTAATAATAATTCATAATAATTGATTATTACATATCTATAATTGATGATTTAAATAATCAATTTAATAATGTCCTACTTAAATGACAATAATCCAATATTAAAATAATATGATTTTTAAGATTATAATACCGATTATAGTCAAAACACTTGTCTTTCAATAAGAAGTAAGTTTTAATATTGCAGAAATTGTATCTAATAGGAAAAGTGATACATATCAAACTCTTACAAATTATACGAAAAAAATGATGATTTTACAATAGCCCAAACATAAAAAAAAACGCTATAACAAACTTCAATTAAGCAAACCATCAAAAGACTTAAGCAAACCGAGTTACAATACTAATATATATATATATATATATATATATATTTATATGCATAGTCTATTATAAGAGTAATTACATTTAGTCGATATCAATAAATACATAACACTTGACATTCAACATAATAATCAATTATTACTAAAAAAAAGGCTTTAAGCGGGGGTAGCAAGCCTTAGACGAGTAATTGAGAAATACAGTTTTTCTGTTTATTTCTTGGCTTTTGTAAAATACAATCGTCAACATAAATTTTTGATAGCAATAGTAGATCGACATTGCACAACGAACAAGTCTAAAAAAATAAGCAACATGTTCACAGAGTCGACAAAACATGACTGATAAATTATGTGAGTGTAAACTAGTTTAAGACCATTTTTGGAAAAAACATGTCTCTTTATATAACATTCTTCAAATTACTAGAAACATTAATAAGTTTTTTATACAAAAGTACCCTTTATTAATTGTAAAGAATTAAAAAATCAATTACTTCTCTCAATAATTAAAAGACCGTTTTTTAAAAGAGATTCTACATTATTGGTAAATTTAATGTGACAATTATTTTTCTTAATTTTTGTTTCTTGATCAAATGAGTCTTACATATAGAAATATAAATAGGAATTAATAAAAAAAATTAAGAATAGAAACCAGAGTAAAAATGACGAAAAATGGATTGTCGAAAAAAGTCTCATAGACTGAAAGTAAAAAAAATCCGACTTCAACTTTGTCAAAAAATACTGATAAATAATATTTCTTGAAAGTTTCGATGCGAGAAATAAAAAATGATGTCTATTTTATAATACGACACAGAAATGACCAACAACTTACCCAAATTTCAAGAAAATAAATTAAGAGAAGCTAAATATCATGAACTAACTAAAATCGAAAATGGTGAATTTCAAGTAGGAAGATGTTCAAAACCGATCAAAATAAAAGGGTTAGAACGACTATGATGAGAGAGAAAGTGAGGGTTTACATTTTGAAAACCCATGGCTGTTTTTTTTTTAATCGCGCAAGAAGAAGGAGGTGTGTGGTTCATTTTTAAAATGCAGAGAGGGTACAAATAGAAGATATGCAGGTGCAGTCGTAATCAGAATTAAAAAGGCCCAAACAAATAAGCCTAAAGTCTGTGTATTTTGAAGAACAAAACAGGGTGGATATAGTAATTTGCTGGTGCAGGAAAAAATAAAGAGCAATACAGTAACAACTCAAATAATATACAGAAGTAAAAAATAGAGGTCTGAATAGCGGTCTGGCCTATATTTTTATTTTTATTTTTAATTATTTGCATTTCTAAATAATTTTTTATATGAATTTGAAACTCCTCCACCCTTTCTTAAAAACAACTATGCTCATTGTTATTCACTCCTCACTCCTATTTTGATCAACGTTGTTGCCTTTCATAGCCATCTTCTAAATTACCTTTATATAAGAATCAATATTTTGTATTTCTACAATAGCAACACTCTATCGTATTATCATAAACATAATTTTTAATATAAAAAAGAATTATAAACATAACTTTTGGTTCATTTGCCAATTGAAAGTTGTATTTAAATTGAAGTCTTTGCATTCATGTTTTCATAATTTCCAAAACATTTTTTTTTGACTGAAAACATTTTTTTTATTGATAGACTATATTAATGTAGGATTTAATTTTACTTATAATATTTATTTATTTTTTAATTTGGGTTTTTACGTCATAATGTTAAGTGTTGAGATCCGTTTAGACTGAAAAAAATATTAGATTTGTGATATATATATATATATATATATATTATCTATAAAAATATAAACAAAATAAATGTGAATATTAAATTAAAAATAAAATATTCAATTATTAAAATTCAAGTTAGACCATTTAAAACATATTTATAAAGAAACAAGTAACATACATTGAATGAGAAGTATATCACACGTACATATTCATCTAAAATGTTGAAATCTATTTAAGTTGAAAAAAATATTAGATTTGTGATATATATATTTTTATATTATCTATATAAATATAAACAAAATTAAATATAAATATTAAATTAAAAATAAAATATTCAATTATTAAAATTCAAGTCAGACCATTTGAGACATATTTATGAAAAAAAATGTAACATACATTGAATGAGAAAAGTATATCACACGTACACATTCGTCTAAAATAATTTATTTCTATTTATTTTCCTAATAATATGATTATGTTTGGTTATTTTATAATATAATGTAACTGATAAAAGCTTGTTTCTTAATATTATATAAATATATATGATTTGTAATAAATTTTAAATATTTAAAATTATATATTAAAAATTATAGATTAATAAATTTTCCTAATATGATTAACAAATTCAACAAAAAAATAATTAAAAATATTACACTAAGATAATAAACACACGACTACAATATATTAATAGTAATTCAATCTATCAATTTTTTTGGTTTGTAAAATAATTTTATACTAGTGCATGAGTGTGCAGACTTTCTATTCATTTTAGAATTTTTTGGTATTGTTTTTACTGATCACAGTTTTGTTTTGACAAGTTACTTTTTTTACCATCACAGTTTCTTGGACATTAGAATGTGACCTTTTGAGAACAAATTACCTCATTTTCTGTGTTCATTATGTCATGACAAAAATGGGATTGTATCATTAATTTGACAACATGTTAAATTAGTGCAACTTTTGAACTCAACCAGAACCAGAAATTTTTTATTTGACAAACGGGTTAACTATATAGGTTCATCAACAAATTAAGCACAATTGTACAAAAATTATTTGTTTGGAAATTTATATACATGAACCTTGAATCCAAATAAAATCAATGTCTGAGGTTAGCTGGCATTTGGCATGAAATGATAAATAAAAAATAATGAGCTGTATTTAATTATTTTGCAAAAAAACTACTATTAAACTAATTACCATATACATATAATGCAATACATTAAAGATAATGATTATTTTAACTAATTAATTTATTTTGAAAATTCTAATTCTCTTTTTTAAATTATAATAATATTATAATTAACTGATACTGTATATTATATATTTTTAGGTGTGTCATAATATTAACTTTATACATAATAATAATGCTAAGAATATAAATTAATTTTATAATGATAAGAAAATGTATTGCTAGTATTCTTGGTAACAATATTAGAAGTTACGTAATTTATTATTTAATATTTATTATTTATTATTTATTATTATTGTTTACATCCGGAAAAAGTAACCTCATATCATTCTATGTATTTAGAAATTAGGAGAAGAAATGATACAAAAAGTACGATAAAATCAGTCATGAAATGTTTAACACGAAATAAAAAAATAAAATAATTTGGCCTTTTAATATTATTTTTTACTCTTCTACCGAACATTATCATCAATAGCCTAACCTTTGCTTGTGTTGCTTTTGCATGGTCCTTTTTTACCCCGAGATCTCATGCATGTCAATAATAATTTTGTTTTTCTTTTAAAATTACTTGATCACAATTGCTATGTTACCGTTGGCCTCTATTTTATTTTTAATAATTTCATTTTGGCGCGCGACACTTTAAAACATAATGCATTTTTTTAGAAGATTTATAATAATTAGGATTTTCTATCATTAATCGACTCAAAACTATTTATCTTGGAATCTTAATGATTTTAAAGGTATGAAAGTTAATATTTTTAGTATCGCTTTGTAAATATTAGTTTGTATGATACACCAAAGAAAAAAAGAACGATAAAAAAGTATAACGATTACTCCAAGTGGTTAATATATATATATAAAATATAATATTTGTATTTTTTACCGGACTTTTATTATAATAATAATAATAATTATTATTATTTAATAGACAATAATATGAACATAATTATTGCAAAGTCTTTGAAATATATCCAGGTACAGTTTATCGAAACGTTGCTGAATAAGCTAAGTATATACAAGTTGGCCCAAGAGAGCCTTTTTTATTTTAACATTCAATACCCTACCATATAAGCTAAAAAAAAGAGATTTGTTTAGAATCTCTTAATGCAGAAAATATTTTAATGTTAAAAAAAATGAAAAGGTAAAACGGTTGAGAAAACAAAAACCGTGTGTTGGTTTTCTAAGCCTCGTCACACTACATGAGTGAAAATATAATCACAAAATTTGGCTATAAAATGATACTTTGACACCAAGATCTAATGTACCATTTCTTAGTCTCAACTCATAAACACCCACCACCCTATTCTTTTTCCTTCCTCTCTTTCTCTCCCTCTCTCGTTTTCTACTTCAACCATGTCGACCGGAAGGAAAAGCCGCGGTCGCCAAAAGATTGAGATGAAAAAGATGAGCAATGAGAGCAACTTACAAGTGACTTTCTCGAAACGCCGTAGTGGTCTCTTCAAGAAAGCAAGTGAACTTTGCACTCTATGTGGTGCCGAAGTTGCTCTTGTTGTTTTCTCACCTGGTGAGAAGGTATTTTCCTTTGGTCACCCCAATGTTGATACAGTTATAGACCGTTATCTCTCGCGAGTCCCACCCCAACACAATGGCACTATGCAATTCATTGAGGCTCACCGCAGTGCCAACGTGCGTGAGCTTAATGCAACCCTCACTCAAGCCAACAACCAGCTCGATGCCGAGAAAAAACGTGGCGACGAGTTGAGTCATTTGCGCAAGGCGACTGAGGCTCAATTTTGGTGGGCTTGTCCTATTGATGGAATGAATAGGGCTCAACTTGAACTTTTCAAGAAGGCTTTGGAGGAGTTGAAGAAACTTGTTGCTCAACATGCAGATAGGATTGTGATTCAAGGTGCACCTACCCAAACCCTTCCATTTTTTGTTGGAAATGCTTCCACCTCTAATAACCCTATCCATCCTCATCAACAACAAGTTCAAATGTATCCACCCCAATTTTTTCAAAACCCTATGATGCAACCTCATTTGTTTGGCTTCAACAATATGGGAGGAGGATATGGGCCCACTGGATTCTTTTGATTAGATCCTCCTTGGGATGCCCTTAATAATTTATTTATTTTTAAGTGTGATGTTTTGTTTTCAATTATTTTCATTAGGGCACACATGCTTAACTATAGTTTCATAACTTGGTTAGGACTGATTAGGATTTGGTCTTTCATTGTTATCTGAAAATGTGTCATCTTTTTGTTGTTTTGAATTTGTGTCATTTCTTTGCTATGTAGTTCGATATGTAATGTCTAAATCATGTATTATTCGAATAAAGGGCATCTTATTTATTTATATTTCCATATCTCTTCAAAATTTTATATAATCTTTCGAAGTCGATTCAATAAATTAATCCATTTCAATATTCACTCATCGTTCTAATTAATCAGTTGGCAATTTTAATATTATGCTAAGTGGAAAAAAAGGGTGGGCGGAGGAATAACGACGAAGATTTGTGCTAAAAGTTATTAAATAATTTACACTTAATTTTATTTTTATTTTTATTTTTTTTACAATATGATTAATGTGTGAAAGATTACTCTGATCCATTGTAAGGATTCGTTATACTCGTATAGTTTGGATTAACTAATGTTAGAATTAGCCAATTGTTTTTTGACTGATTTGCATTAAAAAGTACATATAGGATGGTAATTTGTAATTTATTTTGTTTTTCATCCGATATGTCTCTTCAATAGAATAACTAAATTTTGTATAAAAAAGTTAGAACTTTTTCAACATATGATACTATGAAAGAGTCATGGTTATTGGTACTCAAAATTATACATGTTAAATTTTTAAATTTCATACGGTATATATTTTCAACAAGAGCCGATGAGTACTCACCATGCTGCAAGACAACTCAACGATACATACAATTAACCATTTTATTGGATAATTTGGATTGAATTTTATGAACGATTATTTCTAATGGAAAAATGTTTTGTAGAAGGAATTCATGAAATGAACGAATGATGTGCAATTTCTATACAACAAAATAAACTTAATTTATTATCGGTGTTTGAAATTCTCAAATTTTTGAATTCCTCACAATCACTAGTGTTTTCTTTTGATTATGAACTCAATTTTTGATATCTATTGTTAGAACACTTTAACGCACTTGTTAATTTGTAATCAATTCTAAGTTGAGAGGATGAAAGATAGAAAGAATAAAGATCGAAAAGAATCATAAGTTGAGAGGATGAAAGATAGAAAGAATAAAGATCGAAAAGTATCAAAATTAGTTTATTTCTTGTATATCACGTACGTAATGCACTAGTGTGCATTTATATCAACACATGTTAGACAATCTATTGCAACTAAATTATTAACCGCCACTGACAATGTCTAACTTCTAAAACTTTATAACCACCACTTTGAATTACAAATTTAACAATTTTGTACTCATCACTTTCATACCGAATCTTTGTATATAATCAAATAATGAAGTACATGACACCGTAACATAATTTATAATTTATGTATACAAATTAAATATGTATGTTAATTAGCCCGCTTGCAAGTGAAAACGTCTACAAACATTTCTTTTTAGTAATTCATGTTTATAAATATAATCGTGGTTTGTTAATATTAAATGTATATATTTAATATTTGAACTCTTTAATAATGTTTTATAGAGTATGAAATTAACATATTTAATATTAAATAATGTTAGGCTAATATAATAATCATGCACTACGCGAAAAACTGCATTTTACAGCGCTTTTTTTAATCCATTTACAGCGCTTTTTTTTTTAAAAAAAAACGCTGTGGAATCGAGCGCTGTAAAAGATACAACAGCTTGTTATGCACATTTTACAGCGCTTTTTCAAAAAAGCGTTGTAAAAGGCACACCATTATATGAGTTATGGGTCTGCTTTTAGAGCGCTTTTTAACAAAAGCGCTGTAAAATGCACACCCATTATATGAAATTATGGGTCTGCATTTTACAACGCTTTTTTGAGAAAGCGCTGTAAAATGCACACCCATTATATGAAATTATGGGTCTGCATTTTACAGCGCTTTTTTGCGAAAACGCTGTAAAATGCACACCCATTATATAAAATTATGAGTTTGCATTTTACAGCGTTTTTTTGCGAAAGCGCTGTAAAATGCACACCCATTATATGAAATTATGGGTCTGCATTTTACAGCGCTTTCTCAAGAAAGCGCTGTAAAATGTACACCATTATAGCGCTTTACAACAACATTTTACAGCGCTTTTTAAAAAAAGCGCTGTAAAATGTGTTTTTTTTTTAAACGCTGTAAATTAATTATTTGAAATGAAAAGCGCTTTTTAGCTTTTTATGGCATTTTTTTTAGAAAGCGCTGTCTTTTATCTTT
>NC_021163.2:14107969-14112121 GCF_000331145.2 Cicer arietinum | reverse complement strand
CAACCTAAACTACATTCAAATCCATATGCATGTTTATATATTGTGTCCTATGATCATTTACATATAATAACTAACAGAATATACATAATATGCACTAGCTACCATATAATATTCAGATCCCTTGCCCAGCAGCAAGCTATTTCCCAGAAAATCAAATAATTTTCATGTCAAGCACGTACTGACACCATTCTTCCTTTAATTCCATCAGATCTTCCTCAGAATATGATGGACTGGAATTGGCAAAGTACTGCAATATAAAAATTGAACATATTATATTAAGTTAGTATCAAATATATAGATAATTTATATATGAAAATCATATAATGCAAATACCGTACCGTTTCTGGGATAATAGTTTTATTCTTCTCAACAATCTCCTTCATGAATCTCAATACGTAGTACCCACAGTCGATGTTATTTGTTTGACGAGGGCACTTTATTGAGATCCATGTAATGTTATTAGACTTCTGCTTCGACACTTTAGCACCTCTTTGAGCTCGATAAACTTTTAAGGCACTATCGAATGAATAAATGTGATTATTAGAGCATGAATATTTAAATATATATATATGTAAGAAATAAATGAATATTACTTACGTGTCGAGCATAGTCTTTATTCCGGGGTGATTGGTGTAATCGCCGTGCACGGGATCCAAATAGTATATCACTTCAGAGACCGCATTGATTGCAAATAGCACCCAATGTGCCCTACAACAACAAAAAATTGGTTAAGCAATTTTGTTTATAGACAACTAATAAATTAAATTCTCATCAATTAAAAAAGATAAAATTACGTACCCTGAATTATATGGTGCCAAGAACAATTTATCACTTTCTTTATTTCCTAAAAACATATCTACAATGTAGTTTTTTACATTCTCTGGATCGAGTTTCCACATCGACATCTTATGTGGAGACAAGAATGAGTATTTATTTGACAGTTTCCTCGTGCACACGACCTTCTCGTACAAAAACCTTCAATGAAAATTTTAAACTAGATTAATTACCAATACATTTAATTAATTACAAATAAATGCAATTAAAAGTATTTTTTACCTTATGTACAAGCTGATTACAGTAACACTCAGCTCCTTATGTTCGAGAAGATCGTACATTTGCTCCTTTTCGAGGTATTCAATATACTCATCTCCAAAGATGTCTTGATTCATTTGTACAATGGGCGAATCGTTGCTGCTGCCCATGTTCCTTTTTATTTGGATGTCAAGACACGCCCCGTATTTACCAAGGCGTGGCTGACTTTTATTAGGAGCAGCAGCAGCAGCGACCGATTTTCCCCGATCCAGATTTTTTGTTGCTGCAAGTTTGGCAGCTTTATTACCCTCCAGCCTTTGTAGTTTGGCAGCCCTATTAACCTCCAATTTTTGAGGTTTGCTGCCTTTTTTTGGCTGTAGGGGTGGTTTATTTATTTGGACCTACAAAAATGAGGTAAAATGTTAGTTTATTGAATCTGAAAAAATGAAAAATTGTTTCTGGGAATCTTTTTTTCGAGGGCAACAAGGTTTGTGGGCCATGCCACATAACTACCAATAACGTCGCTTAAGAACTGCATATCTCCATCGTTGTCCGGTATGGGCAACAGTGCAGTTGGTTCGAAAGCAACAGTAGGCGATACTTTGACAAGGCCCGCGGGGATCGGAATATTGTGCAACTCCCGCGGGGATCAGCTCCAACCTGAAATACAAATGGAGAGTGAAACCGCGAGTTACAACGTCGGTTTGAAAATTATTCCCGAGGTAATTAATTACTTACTTGCTTATGTAATTACTTATGTATTAAACAAACTTATATATTAACCGTACTTATGTTTTAACTATTGATTTAGGGTGTCACTACATGTGTCATATACTTGTCCTCGCCTACTCAACGGAAGGTGGGAAAAGGAATATTGCACAATACTTCGGGAGAAGTATTGCACAATATTCCGATCCCCGCGGGCCATGTCAAAGTATCGCCTACGGTTGCTTTCGAACCAACTGCACCGTTGCCCATACCGGACAACGATGGAGATATGAAGTTCTTAAGCGACGCTATTGGCAGTTACGTGGCATGGCCCACAAACCTTGTTGCCCTCCAAAAAAAGATTCCCAAAGACAAATCAGTTACATCTCCCGAAAAGGTTTGTCACATTTATTGCCTAAGGTTTTTCATTTTTTCAGATTCAATAAACTAACATTTTACCTCATTTTTGTAGGTCCAAATAAATAAACCACCCCTACAGCCAAAAAAAGGCAGCAAACCTCAAAAATTGGAGGTTAATAGGGCTGCCAAACTACAAAGGCTGGAGGGTAATAAAGCTGCCAAACTTGCAGCAACAAAAAATCTGGATCGGGGAAAATCGGTCGCTGCTGCTGCTGCTCCTAATAAAAGTCAGCCACGCCTTGGTAAATACGGGGCGTGTCTTGACATCCAAATAAAAAGGAACATGGGCAGCAGCAACGATTCGCCCATCGTACAAATGAATAAAGACATCTTTGGAGATGAGTATATTGAATACCTCGAAAAGGAGCAAATGTACGAACTTCTCGAACATAAGGAGCTGAGTGCTACTGTAATCAGCTTGTACATAAGGTAAAAAATACTTTTAATTGCATTTATTGCGATTTGTCTTACTAATATTCTATATAAAAAAAAATAGCAATTGTGTAAAAATTTAAAATACGCTACGAATATGAATAATAAAACACAAATGCTAATAAATTAATCACTTACGACAAACGCGGGGTCAGAACGTTTGGAAACAAATGCTCTCCATTCATCCTTTGATATATAATGTTGATATATTTTTTGAGGTTCAGCCCTTGTGTTTCCTTCTCTATCTATTAGATAGAAATTTGAGAGATGTGATCTAAATCCACGATGGATCTTTCCAACAACTCTCAAAACATAAGACTTTTGTCCCTCATCAAGAACAAAAGTCGTCTGCAATGAAACAAATTATAAGTAAAGTATTTTACAGAAAAAAAATTATAAATGACAAAAGAGTGGATCAAAAAATTTACTTGAATGTCATTCCATATAATATCTTTGACATCCTTCAACGCCTTATCTCTCCAATTGTCAATTGTAATTGGGACATTTTGACGAACAACAACCCCAATATAGCTTACAAACATAGAGCTGTTGGGGTCAATTGGCTGACCACTCTCATTCCAGCCAACCTAATAAACTCATATAGTAAGTACATGCCCTAAACCCTAAAAAAAGATAAAAAAACACACAGCAAACAGAGTATAGTATACCTCAAATTTAATGCCATTACTCTTTGCTTTAATGACTTTTTGCATGATAGTTGCACCACGTTTGACTTCTTTTTCATAAGTCTTAGAGGTGCCAACTTCTTCATTTTGACATTCTATATCTTTGTTTGTATCCATTTAACTACAACAAGTTCAACATGCAGTTTAGTATAACATCAACAAGCTCAACATGCATCATGCATTATTATAAACAAGCTCAACATGTATCAGTATATCTTAAACAAGCTCAACATGCATTTTAATGATTACAAAAAATTAATAACATCAATACCTGAATAATGGTTCGAAGAAAGATGAAATGTGAAGAAAAGAGGGAACGCATAAAGTTCACTGAAATATGGTTCACAGAAATACGGTTTGAAGAAATACGTAATGAAGGTTACGTATTTCAATGAAAATATATTGTGTGAAATGGGAGAGACGATCTTGGATGGAAATAAGGTTCGAAATGAAGGAGATGATCGTGGAAATAAGGTTCGTAATGGACGGGATGATAAGGTTTGCAAAAGAAGAGAAGAACGATGAAGGTTGAGATGATAGTGAAGTTTACGTAATGAAGAGGAAACTGAAGCGGTTACTGTTATATATACGTAACCCTTTTACGGCGCTTTTTTATAACCCTTTTACAACGCTTGTTCAAAAAGCGCTCTAAAAGGCGTCCTTATTTAATTTTTGAAAAGGCTCTTTTATAGCGCTTTTTCCAATAAGCGCTGTAAAAGACCTCATTGTTTTATTATGTTATATATAAAACCCTTTTACAACGCTTGTTCAAATAAGCGCTATAAAAGGTCTCTTTATTTTATTTTTAAAACAGTATTTTACATCGCTTATTTGGACAAGCGCTGTAAAAGGGTTATAAAAAAGCCTTTTACAG
>NC_021163.2:14107238-14107954 GCF_000331145.2 Cicer arietinum | reverse complement strand
TTTTTAAAGCCTTTTACAGCGCTTTTTTAAAACAGCGTTGTAAAAGGCCTTATTGTTTTTGTGTTTTGTTATGTTATTTTTTAAACAAGCTCAACATGCAAAACCCACATAGTAGTAACTGGTCACTAGGGATGGGAATAGGCTAGGCCGTCCGACAGGGGCCTATGGCCTGACCTACTTATTGCCTGGCCTGGCCTGGCCTATTTAATAAAAAGACCAGGCTCAGGCTATTTTTAAAGCCTATTTATTTAAATAGGTCAGGCTCAGGCTTATAAAGAAGCCTATTAGGCCTGACAGGCCGACCTATATATATTTAATTATTTATTAATGTTATTTTTTATTATTATATTAATAATATTATTTCCTATTTTAAATTTTATCAATTAGACAATCACTCAGTAGTCATTCCATATTCGATAGTCATTCCATATTTGGTAGCCATTCAATTAGTCAATAACTCAGTAGTCCTTCCATATTTGTTTGAGAGGTAATATTTGGTTCATTTGTTTCAAAAAAAAAAATCTATTCTTTGAAACCAAGAATTATGTTTTAGGGTTTAAAGGATGTTTGTTTCAGATTTTTTAAAAATTATTTTGTTAGAAAAATTATTTTTTGTTTAATATATATAGATATGTACATTGATATTGGTATGTGGAGAGCATTTAAATATTTTAATATGAATAAGGCTTTTAAATAGGCTTCCAGGCCAGGCCAGA
>NC_021163.2:14050380-14105639 GCF_000331145.2 Cicer arietinum | reverse complement strand
TATGGTTATTTTTGTGTTAGTTTTATTTGGGTTCAATTTTGGATGACTGTAGCTGATCAGACATTTATTCCAATCGAATTGGCACTTAATTTACATTATATAAGTGACATTAGTAGCAAACTGTGAGATGTTATAACTAGGATCCCAATATGCTTTTATGTATGGTTTGATTCCAAAAGCTTCTGATATGAAATCTGTTGCTATTTTGCCATATTAGTATAAAACACTCAATTCAAATTACATGCATATATATCACAATAATTCAGATTACATGCATATTTATCACAATAATTCAGATTATATTCATATTTATCACTTACAATAACACAGTTCAGATTACATGCATAGCTTATATAAAACAATTAAACATATACATTAAGATGCCCTTCTTCTTTTCCTGGTGACATTCACATTTGTTTGTCCATTTACAATACGAAACGATGGATTAATCCAAATTCCCTCATCATGATCATCTCTAAGATATAAACCATCATCAGTTGAATCAATTTCATGTGGTTGTTGTGATGTTGCAAATAAAAGATCATTACCAACATCTTCATCATTATTGTTACCATCACTTATTTTATTGGTCGATAGGACAACAAACCATTTATCATCAGAAGGATCAGTGACATAAAACACTTGTTGAGCTTGCGGCGCTAAAATAAAAGGCTCGTCTTTGTATCCCACCCTATTAAAATCGACAAGCAAGAATCCTGACTCATCAATCCGAACGCCATTATTATTATCGACCCACTTGCAACCAAATATGGGAACACGAAACATTGTGTAGTCTAACTCCCATATGCGCTCGATAACCCCAAAATATGATAGATTTGCATATATTGGGTTTTTGTCTTTTGCACTTGAGACATGCATCGCTTCAGCTACGAGAGTGACTCCACTATTTTGCATAGTGGTCTGATCATCTTGTTCTTTGGTATAAAATGTGTAGCCGTTAATAACATAACCAGTGTAAGAAAAGACATGTAAGCTCGGACCATTTGCTAGCCACCTCAATCTATTTGAAATTGATCCGGGGTCTATATCAAATTTTGACATTATGTGATTTTTTAACCATGTTACAAAACTTCGATTGTGCTCTCGAGTTATCCAATTTTGATTCCTATTCATGTTCAAACGAGATAACTGATCAATGTGTATTGTAACATACGGTTGAACCTCATCATCATTGTGCAGAACATACAATTGTGCCTGCTCCCATTCTGTCCTTGATATAGTCAGTAGTCTCCTTCCAATTATCCCTTCTCCTGATATTCTTCCCGAATGACGAGACATGGGAAGTCCTATGGATTCAACATTGGACAAATATTCAGTACAAAATTCAGCATCCTCTTCAACAATGTATTGTTCAGCAATACAACATTCTGGTCGACTTCTACTTTTTACGTACCCTTTTAATATTTTCATATATCGTTCTATCGGATACATCCATCTCATATAAGCTGGCCCACAAAGTTGTGTCTCCTTAACCAGATGAACAGTAAGGTGAACCATTATATCAAAAAACGATGGTGGGAAATACATTTCAAGCTCACACAAAGTAACAACAATTTCCCTCTGCAATGTCGGTAATTTCTGAGGGTCGATCACTTTACTACAAATTTCCCTGAAGAAGAAACATAATCTAGTTAAGGTTAGTCGAACTTTTTCAGGTAATAAGGCTAGTCGAACTTTTTCAGGTAAAATGGAACGTATACCTATTGGTAGCAAATGCTCCATTATAATATGACAATCATGGGTCTTCAAACCTTTTAACTTGAGGTCTTTCATACAAACCAAATTTTTAATGTTCGAAGAGTATCATTCTGGAACTTTAACTTCGTGTAGAAATTTACATAAAACAATTTTTTCCTTTCTAGATAGAGTATGAGCGGCTGGAGGTAGATACATGCGATTTCCTTTCTTTACTGGAGCCAATTCATTTCTTATTCCCATATCGACCAAGTCCAATCTTGCGTTGACGCTATCTTTAGACTTTCCTAGAACATTGAGTAACTTACCAATAACACTATCAAATACATTTTTTTCAATATGCATCACATCGAGAAAATGTCTTATATACAATGACTTCCAATATGGCAATGCAAATAAAATTGACTTTTTCTTCCACCCAGTTTTGACCAGCTCTCCCGCAAAAGGTTTGCCATATTTATTGGTCAAACCTTGTACTTTTTCAAGTATTTGATATCCAGTCGGTGCTAAAGGAGCTTTACCTTCCTCTGATTTTCCATTGAATGCATTTCTCCACCCACGATACTGATGACTATAAGGTAAAAATCTACGATGTCCAAGAAACACATTCTTCTTACAATGTTTCAACCGCATCCAATTTGTACTCTCTTCACATATAGGACATGCACACTGACCTTTAATGCTATATCCTGATAAATTACCATATGCTGGAAAATCATTAATTGTGCCGAACAACATAGCCCTCAAATTGAAACATTCTTTCTTATACCCATCATAAACTTCCACACTTGTCTCCCACATACTTTTTAAATCTTCGATTAGAGGAGTCAAGTATACGTCGATATCATTCCCCGGTTGTTTGGGTCCAGAAATTAACAGAGACAACATCATAAACTTACGCTTCATACATAACCATGGAGGTAGGTTATATATTACCAAAATCACAGGCCACGTGCTATGTGAGATGCTTTGAAGACCATGTGGATTCATTCCATCAGTAGAAAGTGCAAGTCTTAGATTTCTTGACTCTATCCCGAATTCAGGATACTCGTGATCAATTTTTGCCCATTGTGGGGAATCTGCAGGGTGTCGAAACATTCCATCTCTAATTCTTTCATCTGCATGCCATGTCAAGTGTTTTGAATCTTCTTCACTGCGATACATGCGCCTAAATCTTGGTATTATAGGAAAATACCACACGACTTTTGCTGGAGTAGATTCTTTCTTCTTATATCGAGAGACATTGCATTTCGGACACGCCTTAAGTAGTTCATATTCGTTTCGAAATAAAATGCGATCGTTAGGACACGCATGAATCCTTTCGTAACTCATTCAAATAGAACACAAAATCCGTTTAGCCTCGTAGATTCGACTGGGAAGTTCATTATCATCTGGCAACATATCTTTTATGAGTGTTAATAATCCTGTAAAGCTTTTATTAGACCATCCATTACTCGCTTTTAAGTTGTTCAACTTTAATATCGCCGACAGTCTTGTGAATTTAGTACAACCATTATATAATTCTTTCTCTGCATCACTCAACAAACTTTCAAACATTTTAGGACAATCTCGAAGATCTTCTTCAACTGCTTTTGCGATCTCATCAACTCGGTCCGACTCATATGTATCTGTATCGAAGTCAGTTGAAGCATATGTCGAACTATTCTCAAAATTAATGTTTCCTTTTTTTTTTCTCACCATGTCTTATCCAACATGTGTAGCTTTGATCAATTCCATTACATACTAGATGTCCTTCTAATTTATCTTCTCTAACACGTTTTCCAAAACAACATTTTAAACAAGGACAAACTACTCTATTTGGATCTTTTGCATTCTTCACTGCAAACTCAACAAACTCCTTCACTCCAATTTCATACTCTTTTGAAAATCGATTGGCTGACATCCATTTCCTATCCATATTATACCACCTACATAAATGCAGTTACAAAAATAATAAGCTTTCAAAACATATCAACAAGTTTCAAAAACAAACCAATATCAACTAACAATTTCAAAACAGAACAGATCATGTGTAGAAGAGATTTAATATATATAACAATTTTTAGTAGATTTAATATATATATAACAAAACATAACAGATCATGTGTAAAAAATACCTAAGACAACGTAGATGACCGCACAGTACGTAGAGGATATTAGGGTTCCCAACGTATATAATTATTTGAAAGATGTAGAGGATATGAGGGTTTCCAACGTATATAATTATTTGAAAGATGTAGTTTACAGCGCTTGTGAAAAAAGCGCTGTAATAGGTAGTTAAATTCAATGAAAACGCATGTATTTTACAGCGCTTGTGCAAAAAGCGCTGTATTAGGTAGTTCAAATATTTGAAAGCGCATGTGTTTACAGCGCTTGTGAAAAAAGCGTTGTAACTGATACGCGAAAGCGCTTCATTTTACAACGCTTTTTTGACAAGCGTTGTAAAAGCCTTATAACGTTATGCGCAAACGTTATATGAGCTACAACAACGCTTGTTTTACAGCGCTTGTGAACAAAAGTGCTGTAAAAGGCTCCGTTATTTTTAAAATATATTTACAACAACGCTTGTGTTTAGCAAACGCTGTAAAAGTGGCGCTGTTAAATGTCATTTTTGGCGTAGTGATATTGTTAATATTAAAATAAATATTTAATGTATTAATAATTCTTTATAAAATATGAAAGTAACATATTTAGCTATTAAATAATTTAATAACCATTTTTTTAAAATTATAGTTAAGGAACAACAACACAAATTAATAAGAAAATGCTGGCTATGGCTAGATAGGAGAAATAAAACACATAATAGACCTATGATTTTTCTTCTGGAAAATGTTATTATGCTACAAAGATAATACCAAATACATTGCTAGTTTGAAAATGACGATAATAAAAGAGATATAACAATTGTTTTTATTTTACAAAGTCACGTCACTAATCAAAGCTTTTGAGCAACTAACACAAAAGAAGATCTTTGTTGACTCACATATAATTGTCTCTGAGTGAAAATATAAATGTGTTATGCATTTTTTTCTTCTTCACCATAGTTTTGTCCCACGAGTAATTTAAATTTATATACACCGTAAATGTAAATAATTTTGAATGAGTTTAAAAGACTTGGGTTGAGGATCTCTCGTACTACAAGAGACAAGTAAATAATCAGTGGCGGAGCTTCTCAAGGACAGGGGGGGCCGCGGCCACCCCAAGAAAAAAAAAAAAATTTCTCTTTCTTCTTCTCTCTTCCATCCAACCTCTCTCCTTCTCTGTTCTCTTCTTTGATTCCCTCCCTCTTGCTTACAAGTTACAGCCGTCCTCTCTCCCTCTTCCATAATCAGATTCACGAATCAATCACAACAAACGTGCGCCTCTGCTCGCTGCGGGCCTGCGGCGGCCGCCTCTGCCTAACTGCCTTCGTGGCCGTTCCGCCGTTCGTCGCTCTCGGGCCTGTTCGCTGCTCTCAGGCCTGTTCGCTGCAACTCTCTAGATCGCATCTGCCTGACTGCTTTGTTTGCTGCAACTCTCAAAATGTTCGAATTTCTATTTTGTTATCGCTGATTTTTGTTAGTTAGTGCTGATTTTTGTTAGGTTTGATTTATGTTAGCATGAAATTTAAAGCTTACATTATTAGTGTTGAGTTTGAAGCTTTGATTTGTAGTTTGGAATTTTGATTTGGAATTTCAATTAGAGTGCTGATTTTTTTTAGAGTTTTTGTGTTGCACATAAGGTGTTTGATTTTATGTCAATATAAAGTGTTTGAATTTTTTTGTCTCACATAAGGTGTTTGATTTTATGTCTGTATGAAGTGTTTGAGTTTTTTTGTCGCACATAAGGTGTTTGATTTTATGTCTATATGAAGTGTTTGAGTTTTTTTATCGCACATAAGGTGTTTGATTTTATGTCTAAAATTTCTAAATTATTTGATATTTCACTTTGTGTTTATTTCAAATTAAATTTTTGTTATATAATATTATTTATATATTTAATTTATATATTATATTTTTATGTCGGCCACCCCAAAGTTTTTGGTCAAGCTCCGCCACTGTAAATAATTGATAGCGTTTCAACAAGTGTACTGAATCGTTGCAAGTAGTAATAAAACGGTAGTACCGAGTGTCGAACTTAAGGATTGCGTTTTCCTATTGAATTATATTTAGTTATTAAAATTGAACAAAAAGTTCCCAAGTTGATTGAAATAATATTTAAAATTGACAACAGTAGTAAAATTGATCCTTTATAAATTGAGAAAAATGTCAGGGATGAGTTTCACTTCGAATCCAACCTTGGTGCCTAATTTGATCCTAGTTATTGAATTCCTTTATTGAATTATCACCGAATTCTCTTTATTATTCTTGCTCTAATGTCTTAGTGACATAACCTTTAATTCCAAAGTAACCCCTAATTCCTTAGTAGATTTAAGATTAGAATTAAGCATTACCGAATAAAAATTCTCTTGTAAATTATTGCATTGCAACTAATTCATGAATTTCTCATCTCAAGCATTCGTAAAGTCCACTTCCGTTTCAAAATACAAATCATAGAACATTTTAATGTTGATCAAGCAAAAAAAAGCATTAAGCACAAAGATGAGAAAAATAATTCAATAAACTCATTCATATAACTAGAAATCAAATCATAAAAATAAGGGTTTCATCTTGTTAAACTCATCCCTAACAAATAGGGTTTAGTTACTCATGACAAAGATAAAAGAGATAGAGATTAGAGAAGAATTACAAGAAGGATTCATGAATGATTCTTGATAAAATTGCTCCAATGATGTTATAAACAGCCGTCTTTGAGTTTCTATGCTAGGGCACAAGTCTCCCAACTTCCCAAGAGTAAAAAAGATCCCTAAAACAGTGAAAAATTACGTTTTTATGGTTGCTGATGCGCGTCGCGCGCCCCAGGCGCAGGAAACGCGCTCCAGGCGCGCCTGGACAATGCTACTGGTCCGGAAATGTGCCCCAGGCGCAGAAAACGCGCTTCAGTCGCGCCTGGACAGTACTGAATGGCTGGAAACGCGCCTCAGACGCGTCTGGCGCGCTTCAGGCGCATAACATCTGCTGTCCAACATAGATTGCATTTTTCGCTTCTTTCGAGTCTGAATTTGGTTCCGGTGTCTTCATGAAAGTTGCAGCTATGGATATTAGCTTTCATTTGCACTTGGTTTGACTCCAATTGGACATCTACAACTCCAGATATGGCTGAAATACTCTACATAGGTTATGTTGATTTCTCACCAAAATTCAGCACTGCACTAAAACAAAGTAACAACACAAAACTCCGAAAAATACTTAATCAAGGAAATAATAACATAAATATTTCATTAAATCAAAGAGCTAAAATCAACAAAATATATCAAATAACTCCTTAAATTAACTAATGATTAAAGATAAATAAGACTAAAAACAATAAAAAATATGTATATGATGAAGAGTTATCAATAATATATTTTGGTTAAGGTCTAATACAACACACATAATAGACCTATGATTTTTCTTCTGGAAAATGTTATTATTCTACAAAGATAATACCAAATACATTGCTAGTTTGAAAATGACGATAATAAAAGAGATATAACAATTGTTTTTATTTTACAAAGTCACGTCACTAATCAAAACTTTTGAGCAACTAACACAAAAGAAGATCTTCGTTGACTCACATATAATTGTCTCTATAAGTGAAAATATAAATGTGTTAAGCATTTTTTTCCTTCTTCACCATAGTTTTATCCCAGAGATTTCTGATAAAGTTTTTAATGAGATATATTATTGCACAAATGATATTGACTTTGAGACAACAATCGCAAACCTTTCCCTATATCCATAATTACCCTGCACTTGTAGCTTTTTCTCCCTCTAATTTTCATTCTTTTAAGCCTATCTTGCCAACACCCTTAACAATGCCTATCGTTATTGCACCTTCTACTACGCTACATCATCTAGTAGCACTGAACATGCTCCAGTTTGACCCACTGCCCCTTCCCATTTTGGTCACAACACTCACCTTATGGTCACAAGAACCAAGACATGAAGCCTAAAACCAAAAGTCTTTTTAAACCCTAATGAATCTTCCATAGTGATTCAGGTTGGTTTGTTGCTTTGTAGTGTAAATTATGGTTTTAAATTGCAGTTCATTACCGCAATTGCAATCGCAATATTATGGATTTTAAAATCTCTACAACGACATCACAACTGCAATTTTTATTGCACCAACTGCGTTTGCATGCTATATAAAAGGTTTGTAGCTAACTATGACCACAATTTAAAATTATGGTGTGAATATGATGTTTTGATGAAAAATAACAGTTGGATCCTTGTCCCTCCCTCACAAGAAATCTATTGGTAGCAAATGCTTTTTTTTTTTTTTTTTTCTTTTCTGTGTAAAAGAGAACCTTAAGTGATGTGGATTTGAGTTGCTTCCACACAAGATGAATGATCTATCAAGTGATTTCTTCAAATAAAGTGACAAAATAAAAGAAAGAAAGAAAGAAAGAAAGATGAATTAGGTTGAAAAGATAAAAAAGGAAGGCGCCACAATCTAGAAAATTGATAAGTCAACAAAGAATCGCCACAATGGTAAGGAAACTATTGATAAAATTCAAGTAAATTCTAATCCAATAACTCAAATATGACTCATTCACTATTCTCGTTAAAAAAAATCTAATTCATTTCAAACTTTTCTCAATGAGGTTATAAATGCATATTTATGTATAAACCTAAATGGACCATAAATGACAATATTCTTTAGGTTCATATTAGACTTACATCATATTTTTTTTAAATAAATTAAATGAAATGAAGCAAAATATCTTCACTCACACATGACATCAACTCAATCTAAACAAGAAACTATTACAATTCTAAATTAAAACAAACTAAGAGTTATTACAAATCAAATTAAAATAAATAAAGTTTATCCGAATTTATTAAAATATAAATTATATATCTTTATGCTCTTAAGGTCCTTATCATTAAAAAAAGATTAACTTAGTGTCCTTTGATTCAAAGAAGTATCAATTTTCTACTCAATCAAACACGAAGTTTGAATATTGCACCATGACCAATTAATCCAATGAAGTAATTTGGATTCAATCATTTCTCATTGAACTCAAAGTGCAATTCAGAACTCCTACCATATAAGCAAAGAAAAAATGATTTTTTAAAAAATCTCTCAATGTAGAAAATATTTTAATGTTAAAAATAATGAAAAGGTAAAACGTTTGAGAACACAAAAACCGTGTATTGGTTTTCTAAGCCACATCACAATACATACATGAGTAAAAATATACTCACAAAATTTGGCTATAAAGCGAGATCTTCACATCCAGATCAATTGTACCAATTCCTTCTATTTCATTTTCTGCTTCAACCATGTCGACTAGAAGGAAAAGCCGTGGTCGCCAAAAGGTCGAGATGAAAAAGATGAGCAATGAGAGCAACCTGCAAGTGACTTTCTCCAAGCACCGTAGTGGTCTCTTCAAAAAAGCTAGTGAGCTTTGCACCCTTTGTGGTGCAAAAGTTGCTCTTGTTGTTTTCTCACCTGCCGAGAAAGTATTTTCCTTTGATCACCCCAATGTTGATATAGTCATAGACCGTTATCTCTCACTGGCCTTGCCCCAACACAATGGCACTATGCAATTTATTGAGACTCATCATAGTGCCAATGTGTGTGAGCTCAATAAAACCGTCACTCAAGCCATTAACCAGCTCCACGTTGAGAAAAAGTGTGGCGATGAGCTGAACAATTCGTGCAAGGCGACTGAGGCTCAGTTTTGGTCGGCTTGTCCTATTGATGGAATGAATAGAACCCAACTTGAACTTTTCAAGAAGGCTTTGAAGGAGTTGAAGAAACTTGTTGCTCAACATGTTGAAAGGATTGTGATTCACGGTGCATCTACCCAAACCCTTCCATTCTTTCTTGAAAATTCTTTCACCTCTAATAACTCTGTCCCTCCTCATCAACAACAAGTTCAAATGTATCCACTCCAATTTTTTCAAAACCCTGTTACGCCACCACCTCATTTGTTTGACTTCAACAATATGGGAGTAGGATATGGGCCCACCAAATTCTTTTGATTAGATCATTTTTAGGATAACAACGAATGTTTGTGCTAAACTATACTAAAAGTTATTAAATAATTTACACTTAATTTATATTTGTTTTACAAAATGATTGATGCGTGAAAGTGTACTCTAATTCATTGTAAGGCTTCGTTATACTTGTATAATTTGGATTAAGGCTTGAGATTTATGCTTGAATTGGCCATATTTTTGAATGATTCGCATTGAAAAATATATATGAGATAATATTTTGTAATTTATTTTGTTTCCCATCCAACACGTCTCTTCAATATAAATTTTGTATGAAAAAGTTCGAATTTTTTCAACATATGATACTACGAAAGAATCATGTTTATTGGTACTCATAGAATTATACATGTTAAATTTTTAAGTTTCATATGGTATATATTTTCAACAAGAGTCTATGAGTACTCATCATGCTACAAGTCAACTCAATTATACACACAATTAACCATTTTATGTCATATTCATTTTAGTGGATAATTTGGGTTGAGTTTTATCAACGATAATATTTAATCAAAAAATGTTCTGCATAAAAAATTCATGTAAAGAACAAAGTTAGTTAGAAGTGGTAGTTAGAGCTGGTTGTGACACCCGATTTCCAATTCCATCTTTTAAATGCATCGATTATAACATCTCTACTTATAACAACTCTTCTTTTGTTTGGATCGTAGCGCTTATAAGCTCTAGTTGAATCATAATCCAACAAAATCATTTGTTTAGCTCTATTATCTAGTTTTCTTATGAGTAAACACATGTCTAAAGCATATTAAGCCAAGTACATTTGGTTTCTTATCAGACCAAACTTCTTCAAGTGTCTTTTCAGCAAATCTTTTAGTAGGATTCAAGTTCAAGGTGTAGACAACAACTGACACTGTTTCTCCCCAAAACTTATAAAGTAGCTTATTTCCTTTTAGCATACTCATATCTTTGTCCAAAATGGTGATATTTCTTCATTATGCAAAACCATTATGTTGTAGTGCGTATGGTGCAATGAACTCATGTATCATCCCTTCTTTTTCACCAAACTTATGAGATTTATACTCACCACGTCCATTTGTTCTAATCACCTTGATACCACAACTATTTTTTTCTCTACCATTAGTTTAAATCCTTTAAACACATCAAACAACTCACTTTTTCTTTTAATTAAGCAAATCCATGTTTTGCTTCTAAATTCATCAATAAATGAAACAAAGTAGATATTTCCTCCTAGTAAAATTTCCTCAAAATGACAACAAATATCAAAAAAATTTATCTTCAACTTCTTTGATGATCTAATTGGAATCTCAGACGTGAATGTGTTCCTATGCTGCTTGACATGACAACATTCTTCACACAATTGCTTTGATATTTGAATTTGAGGAAGTCCTTGCACCATGTTCTGGCACTTCCACATTTGAAGGCTTTTAAAATTCAAATGTCCATATCTTTGGTGCCAAAGCCAGTTGTCACCCATGACTTCAATTGCCAAACACCAATTTTCACTAATTTCAATCTCAATCTTGAAAGTTCCATTCTTTGAGAGTGGTGCCTTCAACCGTAGTCTCTTTGAACTATCAAACATCTTCATTTGCCATACTCTATCTTCATTGAGTATCTCTTCTCCAACAATCATGTAAGACTCAATAGATTATTCTTCATGTTTGATACATAAATAAAATCACATATGAATCATTACTTGTCATCTCTTCTTTGAATCAATACCTTACCAACACTCGCAACAGTCAATGTGCTACTGTCAACAAATTTAATATCCATTTTCACCTTCTCATCAATATATACAAACCATTCTTTATGGCATGTCATGTAGTATGAGCAGCCTTTATCAAGATATCATCTGAATTAGTGGTAGCCATCAACAACACATCATTTGAGTCTAAATCGTTAGCTTGAGCCATATGAGCTTCATAATATTTTCTTTAATTTTCTTTGATTTAAATTCAACAACAAAATGATGTCAATTGTGATAGGTATAATATTATATTTATTTTTTATTGAATTTCTTTTTACCTCATTTGTTGCCATTGAATTTCTTGTTGTAATTGTCACCATTATTTTGATTCTTTGGATTTTCAACAACTTCATCAGAATTTTGCTTCTTATGTCACTTGGACTTTCCTTTTCCCTTCTTGTATTTTCCTTCATCTGATTTGTGATGGTTTGCACACGATTAATGTAATCAGACGCACTTTCAGCTTCTTCCATTTATACCCACTCATATTGTCTCCTCAAGGCTTGAAGCTTCACCTTTTTTATTTTATTACCACCAGTGTGATACTTCATCAAGATATCTAAAGCTTCATTCAAAATTTTCTCAAAGTTATAGGTATCAAGGTTTTGCTAAATATAAAATAGAGCCTCGTAAAATAGTTGGATCAAGCTGATCATACCCGTCTTGCACCACTTGATACACTTCTTGAGCTCTAAACAATAAATTCATTTATGCACACCATCTTTCACAATTTTTTCTATCAAGAGTTTGAAATTAAATTCAATGAAAAACTCTTTGATCCATTCATGATTATTTCTCTATTTCGCACTCACACTTATGTTTATCAAATTTTTGAATTTCTCACAATCACTCGTGTTTCCCTTTGATTATGACTTCCACTATCGATGCCAATTGTTAGAATACTTTAATGCATTTTTTTTGTTATTTTGTAATCAATTTTAAGTTGAGAGGATAAAAGAGAGAAAGAATAAGGAATAAAGATGAAGAGAATCAAAATCACTTTATTTCTTGTGTATCAAATAACTGGACTAGTTTACATTTATATCAAACATATGTTAGACAATCTATTTTAACTAAACTACTAACAACCACTAACAAACTCTAACTTACTTATAAGACTTTATAACTACCACTTTAAATTACAGTTTTAATAATTTTATTGTCCTCACATTTGTACAAAATATTTGTATATATTTAAATATTGAAGAGTCGTAAATTAGATAACAGACGAATAAGTTATACGTACCAGACACCATAACATAATTTATGCATATAAATTAAATATGGATGTTAATTAGCCTGTTTGGGCGCGAAAATGTCTTTGCTCATTGAATTCAAAGTTCCATTCAAAACTCCTACCATATAAGCCAAGAAAAAGAGATTTGTTTACAATATCTCAATGCAGAAATTAATTTAATGTAAAAAAATATGAAAAGGTATAATGTTTGAGAAAACAAAAACCGCACGTTGGTTTTCTAAGCCACGTCACAATAGACGAGTGAAAATATACTTACAAAATTCAGATATAAAACGAGACATTCACATCTAGATCAAATATACTATTTCTTAGTCTTAACTCACATACACTAACCGCCTTATTATTTTTTCCTTCTCTCTCGTTTTCTACTTCAAGCATGTCGACCGGAAGAAAAAGCCGTGGTCGCCAAAAGATCGAGATGAAAAAGATGAGCAATGAGAACAACCTGCAAGTGACATTCTCCAAGCGCCGTAGTGGTCTCTTCAAAAAAGCTAGTGAGCTTTGTACTCTTTGTGGAGCAGAAGTTGTTCTTATTGTTTTCTCACCTAGTGATAAGGTATTTTCGTTTGGTCACCCCAATGTTGATAGTGTCATTGGTCGTTATCTCTCGCGGGTCCCACTCCAACACAATGGAACTATGCAATTCATTGAGACTCATCGCAATGCTAACGTGCGTGGGCTCAATGAAACCCTCACTCAAGTTAATAACCAGCTCGACATTGAGAAAAAGCATGGCGACGAGCTAAGCCATTTGCGTAAGACGATTGAGGCTCAATTTTGGTGGGCTTGTCCTATCGATGTGATGAATAGGGCTCAACTTGAACTTTTCAAGAAAGCTTTGCAGGAGCTGAAGAAACTTGTTGCTCAACATGCTGATAGGATAGTGATTCAAGGTGCACCTACCCAAACCATTCCATTTTTTGTTGGAAATGCTGCCACCTCTAATAACCCTTTCCATCCTCATCAACAACAAGTTCAAATGTATCCACCCCAATTTTTTCAAAACCCTATGATGCAACCTCATTGGTTTGGCTTCAACAATATGGAAGGAGGATATGGGTCCACCGGATTATTTTGATTAGTTCATCTTTTGGATAACAACGAAGATTTGTGCAAACTATGCTAAAAGTTATTAAATAATTTACACTTAATTTTTATTTGTTTTACAATATGATTGATGTTTGAAAGAATACTCTAATCCATTGTAAGGCTTCATTATACTTGTATAATTTGGATTAATGCTTGAGATTTATGCTTGAAAAAGTATATATAAGATTGTAATTTGTGATTTGTTTTCCATCTAACATGTCTCTTCAATAGAACCGCTAAGTTTTTTATGAAAAAGTTCAAATTTTTTTGGAATATACAATTATGAAAGAGTCATGTGTATTGGTACTCATACAATTAATTATACATGTTAATTTTTTAAGTTTCATACAATATATATTTTCAACAAGAGCAAATGTATGTTGATTGGTCCGTTTGCGTGCAAAAATATCTACAAACATTGTTTTTTGAGTAAAGGTATATTTTGGTCTTTGAGAAATTCTTAAAGATTCATTTTAGTCGTTGAGAAAAATAAAAACACTTTTGAGTCCCTAAACAAAATAAATCAGACCACATTAATGTTTATGTAAACCACAATTAGAAATCAGAGTGTTTTTTGTTAACTTGTCTGATGACTCATCAATTTTATCTTTTCATGTATAATTTCTATAAAAAATAGGACAATTTGGTCCTTGACAATAATTAAAAATAAACTATTAAGTCAATGGCAATAATTAAATTAACAATTTAATGCCTACACCAAAAAATTTATTATATTATAATATAATTAAAAAACAACGCATAATATTTAAATTAAACCACAACAGTATCATTCATGACTAGTACATGAAATCGCATCTTTAAAAACGTGAGCAAGAAGAGCAATAATGCACCTCAGAAATGCGAGGGCGAAGAATAAAAACGTAAGAATGAATTAAAAAATTCAACTTTTGAAAAAACAATAGAGACGACAAATATCACACCTTCAGAATCGCATAACACTATAGAATCAAAAGGGTTTCTTTCTTAGACTTGTGGTTTCTCTAGATGAAACAACATTAAGGTTTATTTTATCAAGTTTTAGACCATAATTCCGTTTGGGGACCAAAACTGAAGAGAAATAGAATAGATGAACTACTTTTGCGTTTCAACTATAATAGGGGATAAAAACTACAATTAAACTTAATTTTTACTAGTGTGTTAACCTGTACCTCCTAAAAAAAATGAATTATGATATTAGCAATTATATTTTTATATAAATAATATAACGAATAAATATTAACTTTTTTAAACAATATAAAAATTTCAATAATTAAAAAGATATTCAATCACGTGTTCTAGTTAAATACAAAAGAAAACACCCAACAGTTTAATGATATTTATGATTTCAGAGTATCACACCTATAATTATACAGGTTACAAAAATTTATACAACTTCAAAAAAACATAATAATAATTAGGGGATAGATCTACTAAGTACATAAATTATTTTGTCTCATTTCATATATAAGGTAAACTCCCGATTTTAATGTCCAATTGTCAATCACTAACCATTATTTGTCTTAAACAAAAAACTCTCATATATCAAAATCAACGTGTTGTTTTCATTACCACCCAACTTTCAGAGCAATTCACTAAGAACTAACTCCACTTCAACCCATCTACCTTCTCGCAGAAAAATAAAACAAGACAAAAATCAGATGTCTCGCCACAATAATATTCCAAAGATAAGTCTTAAATTTACAGTGATTGATCAAAGCTACTCAAAATATATGCTTCAAGAGATTTAGTGTTGCTCATAATACCATTCTCATAAATTTTGATCTTACGAAAAACAAATCATTATAATCACTTTATAGTACGCAACGACAAAATGCTTGTAACTGAAAACAACAAATAAGAAAAGGAATACAAAACACCTTTTCATAATCCATACGTATTTAAGGAAGCCAACAAAAATGAAATTATTTATTATACGAATAAATAATTTTCCAAATTAAACAAACTATCGTAAAAACTTGCAATTACTTGAGCAAACTCAATTATATATATAACTCAATTATATATATATATATATATATATATATATATATAAGAAGCATTGTATTTTATAAATTTTTCGCAAATTACATATAAGGTTATCCGACAAATCATTTGTACTAATAAGAAGTACTTGTTTTTCCTTCCTTTGAGGAGTCTTTACATTCAACTGTTGGCCAAAATTTTCAAATTCTCTCTTTTGTTGCCACTTAACCTGCCTTTCCTCTTGTACCTTCTTTAAATTGTCTTCAACAATGTAGCTCTTGTGTACAAGAGTAGAATAGTTAGTAAGCTCCATATGGCCTATGTTCCCTATGATTTTAGGCCTCAATCTCCACTCAAAATGGTTTATCTTCCATTCTTCACTGGGTGCATACGGGGCATGTGGGGAAAATCTGGCTAGTTCTTCAAACTTAGCAACATACTGTGCAAGAGACATGTCTTCTTGTTGCAGGTGCAAAAACTCCAACTCTTTTTGTCTTCTAACACTTTTGAAATAATACTTGTCCAAAAAGGCCACCTCAAAGTGTTCCCAATTCATAGGGGTTCCTTGAGTCTGAAGATAAGTCATTACACTCCTCCACCAATGCTCTACCCCACCCTTAGTAGATGGGCATCAAATGCCACATTTTGTTCTTCAGTACAAGGCACTACTTCAAATGTCTTCTTAATCTCATCCAGCCAAGCTTGGGCATCTGAGGGATTGTGGCTGCCCTGAAATGTTGGAAGCTGCAACTTAAGAAAATCATAAAACACCCTATTAGTATTTGGAGTGCCATATCTTTGCATTGCCATTTGTTGTACCAAATTATGGATATCCGTTGCTTGCATTCGAATAGCTTCCATAACCCTTTCCCATGGTTTCAACAGTGGGTGGTGGAGTCATACTATTATTAGGGGCAAGATTCCTCCTAGATCCTTCAGCCATAATTCTACATACCATACACAAAATACTAAGTTGATCAGACTTAATATTAGGTGAAATGATAATTAGAATGTATAGTAAAATAAAGTTATTCTAATTCCTAACACATAATCCATAGTCCTATTGAATCAACATGACTCTGATACTAAAATGTAAGTCTCAACACCAATTATCTAGAATTTGATATCTCAATCCATACATCTTAATATAATAGAGGCAAGTAAATATAAAGAATAGTTTGAATCAATTTAAAACAATTCAACTACCAATCAATTCTAGTTTACAATTGTTCAAACAGATTCATAAGGTACAATAGTCTAACTAAATTCTCAAATTAAACATTTATTTAAACTTTTAATGCAACAAAGGTCGTAATACATTATAATTAAACAATTAAATTTGGAGTTTTCGCCTCTGGTATTAAGTTGCACCTAAATTGCCTCTAGCTGCTAAACTTTTAAAATAAAAGGGGTGAGAATAAATCTTAGTGTGTTCTAAAAAATAAGGGAGGGGAAGTTTGAAATTATTCTTTTAATAAAAAAAATGCAGAAACCGTGAAATTCTGATACATATCAAGCTGAAGCTCTCAACTTCACTTTTTTTGTTATTTATAAAAAAAATAGAACCGAAATCATTCTTTTAGAATGATTTTTGAAAACTGCACATGACCTCTAAAATCATTTCCTTGTAAACAAAGAAAGGTTTCCCAATTATCTCGACGTGGGCCACCAAGATAATTGAGATTTGAGCGGTAAATGTGGTCTGGCCAAACCCCAATCAGCGTGTTCTCCTTTACCTATTGAACCATGACTGGAACAACTTGATTCCCACCGTGAATAAGGTTATGCATTATCTGATCAATGAGAGTGTACTGAACTTGAGATGTTTTTAATGAAATGTCTTTATTATGTCATGTATGCAATGCATCCTTCATCTACAATAATTTTAAATAACTTAGCAATATACTAAATTCATAGTAATTTAATCCTAAGTTCCTAATTTAAAATTAGAACCAGAAGTAGAAAAATAGAAACAACATCAGAGTCATAAAATTAGTAACAGTATCGGAATCATAAAATTAATAACAACATTAGATTCATGAAAATTGTAACAACGTTGGAGTCATGAAAAATCATTTGGATGCAGGTTTAAAACATCTACATGCGAAAAATTCTATTTCCTCACACTCAACTTCTCCTAATCCGTAATAACCCCAAAACAGTTTATTTAAAGAACTTCAGTGCCCAAAACAATCATACTAGAAGAAGTTAATATAACATAACTCATAGTTTCACATACACATCAGAGGCAACAACAGTAACGAGTAAAAATCGTACTCGACAAGCATACTGAGGTCTGATTTCTAGGAGTGTAGCGACATATTTGGAACTTTAAGAAGCTTTTGGGCTTAAAGCATTTGGAAAATTAAGGAAAATGAAAGGTTTGGAGATTGGATGATGGCGGGGTTTGCTAAATGAAGAAGAAGACGTGGTCTGAGAAAAATGAAGAATTTTTTAAGAAGAAGAAGAAGAAGAAAACGTGGTATGAGAAAAATGAAGATTTTTTGTGTGTGTGTGTGTACAAGTTTAAAAAGTATAATGAAAATTGTCTTTTTGTCCTTCATTTATCCAATCATTACATTATTGTCGTTATTTGAATTAATCAAAATTAAAATTAATTATTTTATTTTTGAATTAACAATTTAATTAATTAACTTATAAGTTTAATAAAATAAATAAGTTATTACAATAATTAAATAATGAACAGTCGTAAATTATATATAACAAAAAGATTAAGTTATACGTACCAAACACCACAACGTACATACAAATTAAATATG
Source organism: Cicer arietinum (assembly GCF_000331145.2). Classification (NCBI taxonomy): domain Eukaryota; kingdom Viridiplantae; phylum Streptophyta; class Magnoliopsida; order Fabales; family Fabaceae; genus Cicer; species Cicer arietinum. Next base: position 14,087,000 of record NC_021163.2, on the reverse strand, counting down.
CTTGCTTGTTGAATTCAAAGTTCCATTCAGAACTCTTAACATATTAGCCATTAAAAAGAGATTTGTTTACAATCTCTAAATGCAGAAATTATTTTAATGTAAAAAAAAAATGAAACGGTATAATGTTTGAGAAAACAAAAACCGCGTCTTGGTATAATGTTAGATATAAAACGAGACATTCACATCCAGATCCAACGCACTATTTCTTGGTCTTAACTCACATACACTCACCACTTTATTCTTTTTTCCTTCTCTCTTGTTTCCTACTTCAACCATGTCGACCGGAAGGAAAAGTCGTGGTCGCCAAAAGATCGAGATGAAAAAGATGAGCAATGAGAGCAATCTACAAGTGACTTTCTCCAAGCGTCGTAGTGGTCTCTTCAAAAAAGCTAGTGAGCTTTGTACCCTTTGCGGTGCAGAAGTTGTTCTTATTGTTTTCTCACCTGGTGAGAAAGTATTTTCGTTTGGTCACTCCAATGTTGATACGATCATTGACCGTTATCTCACGCGGGTCCCGCTCCAACACATTGGAACTATGCAGTTCATTGAGGCTCATCGCAATGCTAACGTGTGTGGGCTCAATGAAACCCTCACTCAAGCCAATAACCAGCTCGACGCTGAGAAAAGGCATGGCGACGAGCTAAGCCATTTGCGTAAGACGACCGAGGCTCAATTTTGGTGGGCTTGTCCTATTGATGTGATGAGTAGGGCTCAACTTGAACTTTTCAAGAAAGCTTTGGAGGAGTTGAAGAAACTTGTTGCTCAACATGCTGATAGGATTATGATTCAAGGTGCACCTCCCCAAACCCTTCAATTTTTTGTTGGAAATGCTTCCACCTCTAATAACGCTATCCATCCTCATCAACAACAACAAATTCAAATGTATCCACCCCAATTTTTTCAAAACCCTATCATGCAACCTCATTGGTCTGGCTTCAACAATACGGGAGGAGGATATGGGTCCACCTAATTCTTTTGATTAACTTCTCTTTCGGATAACAACGAAGGTTTGTGCAAACTATGCTAAAAGTTATTAAATAATTTACATTTAATTTTTATTTGTTTTACAATATGATTGATGTGTGAGAGAATACTCTAATCCATTGTAAGGCTTAATTGTACTTGTATAATTTGGATTAATGCTTTAGATTTATGCTTGAATTGGCCATATTTTTTGAATGATTAGCATTGAAAAAGTATATATAAGATGGTAATTTGTGATTTGTTTTCCATCTAACACGTCTCTTCAATAGAACCACTAAGTTTTGTATGAAAAAGTTCAAATTTTTTCGGAATATACAATTATGAAAGAGTCATGTGTATTGGTACTCAGAATTAATTATACATGTTAATTTTTTAAGTTTCATACAATATATACTTTCAACAAGAGCAGATGACTATTCATCAAGCTGCAAGACAACTCAATTATACATATAATTAGCTATTTTATATTATATTCATTTTATTGGATAATTTGGATTGAATTTTATGAATGGTAATTTCTAATTGAAAATTGTTTTTCATAAAGAGTTCATGTAATCAATGAATGACGTATAATTTCTATACAACAAAATGAAGTTAATTTATTATTAGTATATTTGGAACTATGCCAAAACCTATTCCAACCAACTCTCCCCATGATAACTATAACTAGTAACATCAATATGAACTGGCATCATGTCCAATGCGGATCCAAACATTTACTACATTTTTAAACAAAATAAATTCATATTTTTTTAAAAGAACCACACAAACAATAGTATGTTTGCATTTTGCTTCATTTTGTACTCCTCACTTTCATACCGAATCTTTGTATATAAATAAATAATGAAGAATCATAAATTAAATATGAATCTTTGTATATAAATAAATAATGAAGAATCATAAATTAAATATGTATATTAATTAGCCCGATTGCGTGCCAAAATATCTACGAATACTATTTTTTGAGTTAGATTCATTTTTGTCTCTGAGAAATTCTTAAAGATTTATTTTAGTCGTTGAAAAAAAATAAAAACACTTTTTAGTTTTTAAGAAAAATAAGTCAAATCAAATTAACGCTTAAGTAAACCACAATTATAAAATTGAGTTTTTTTTTGCTAACTTGTTCGATGACTCATTTACTTGATTTTTCCACGTGTAATTTCTATAAAAAGAAGAACAATTAGGTCTTTGTCAATAATTAAAAATAGACAATTAAGTCATTGACAATAATTAACTGAATAATTTAATCCCTGCAACAAAAAATTCATTAAATAATAATATAATTAAAAAAACAACGTCGATAATATACAAATGAAACTACAACGGTATCTTTCATGATCAGTACATAAAATCGCATCTTTAAAAACGTGAGCATCAAGAACAATAATGCACATTCAAAAAAGCGAGGGTGAAAAAGAAAAACATAAGAATGAATAAGAAAATGCAGATTCTAAAACAAGCGACAGAGACGACTGAAATCACACATTTAAAATCACATAATACTATAGAATCAAAAGGGTGTTTATCTTAGACTTGTGATTTTTCTAGATAAATAATATTAGAGTTTATTTTTTCATAAATCGATCGAAGAACTAAATTTTTTTGATTTATTTTTCTTAAGGACTAAAATGTGTTTTAATTTTTTTAAGAACCTAATTAGGTCTTTCAAGATTTCTCAAAAATAAATTTGACCTAGTTTATTTTTCTTAAGAACTAAAAAGTATTTTTATTTTTTTCAATGACTAAAATAGGTCTCACAAAATTTCTTAGGGACCAAACTTAGTCTTTATTCTTGTTTTTTTTTTACTAATTCGTGTTTATAAATGTAATTATGGTTTGTTAATATTAAAGGTACATATTTAATATTTGAACAATTTAATAACTTTTTGTAGAGTATGAAAATGTTAGACTAATGTAATAATCATGTTGTTAATATTAAATGTAAATATTTAATGTATTAGTATCTCTTTATGAAATATAAAAGAAAATGTCTTTAAGTCTTATCTCAACTGAAAAATATTAATATCGTTAAGTTGCATGTCTTATTTAGAATTCGAATTCGAAATCTTCTAATTGTGTGAGTAAATTATGATGAAAATGTTCAACTTGTATAGTAATAATTTATAACGTAATGTACCAACTATATAAAATATTTCATTTATAGTGTCAAAATATGCAAATTAAACTCTTAAATGATTTTCTTTGTACCCTGTAAAAATGTGATTAGTTTTCTTCACATTGTCTTTTAGGTGAATAAAACTTTATATTTTTATTGTATATTTTAAATAATTTTCTTCACATCCTATAAAAAAATGATTTTCTTTACATTGATTTTTAGGTGAATTAAACTTAATATTTTTATTTCATTAATGTGAGAAAAAGTTATTAATTAACAAGCTACCCAATAAATTATTGAAAACATTTAGGTAATTTTTTAAAGTGCTTTTTATATGGTTCACATTAAAACACATCTTTTGTATTTATAACAAACTTTTAGAAAATTATGAAAAAATAATCGTTGATTAATGTAGAACCATATGAAAAATCTATTAAGAACTAACTTCACTTCAACACATCTACTCGCAGATAAAATAAAACACAAGCAAAACCAGATGCCTCACCACAATAATACTCCAAAGATTAAGTCTTAAATTTACAATGATTGATCGATGCTACTCAAAATATATGCTTCAAAAATTTTGATACTACGAAAATAAAAACATTATAATCACGTTATAACAGAATGGGAAAATGGTTGTAACTGAAAACAACGAATAAGAAAAAGAATACAAAAACACCTTTTCATAATCTATACATATTTAAAAAAGCAAAAAAAAAAAAAATGAAATTATTTATTATACAAATAAATGATTTCTCAAATTTATTTAAATTATCGTAGAAACTTGCAATTACTTGAGCAAACTCAATTATATATATATATATATAACAGTGCATTTCTATAAACTTTTTCCAAATTACATATAGCTTTATAGGAAAATCATTCGTACGCACAAGATGTAAAAAATTAGAGATGAAAATGTAGCAAATCCTTACGCACACAAAATTTGATATAGTACATATAAAGTAGAAAATTTAAACACTTGGATAAATCATAAATTCAAAAACCATAAGAAATACCAAACAATTGGTGTGTTGAATCGTTGGTGAGAGAGAATTGCATAAATAAAATTGGCAATTCAGCCTTGAAAATATTAGTATCAGAAATCAAAATAAAAAATGAGAAATAAAGATCAATGAACATGTGTATCAAAACAGATGAAATAGAACTCTATCTATAAACAACAAACCTTGGAGGAGAGGAATGAATCATAATTGTTACCATTAAATTAAATTAAATGAAGATAGACTTAAATGCAAACATTGCATATGTTTATTATTTTCGGCAATAACTTCAACAAAATTAATTTAAATGAAATTTGTTGATTTATATATTAAATAATTAATAGTTGTAGATTATTAGATTAGTTACTATTAATAAAAGTTTATCATAAGAAATATAGTCTCAATGACGGCTAACTGGCAAAATTTCCAAACAATGACTTTATTTATGCACAGCACTTTCACAATTTTTTCTATCAAGAGTTGGAAATTAAATTCGATGGAAAATTCCTTGATCAATTCATGATTATTTATCTATTTCGTACTCCCTTGCGTTTACCAAATTTTTGAATTCCTCTCAATTATTCACTCGTGTTTTTCTTTGATTATGAATTCAACTCTCGATGTCAATTGTTAGAATACTTTAATACACTTTTTATTAATTTGTAATCAATTTTAAGTCGAGAGAATAAAAGATAGAAATAATAAGGAATGAATATGAAGAGAATCAAAATCACTTTTATTTCTTGTGTATCAAGTAACTGCACTAGTTTACATTTATATCAAATACATGTTAGACAATCTATTTTAACTAAACTACTAACATCTACTTGAAGTAGCAATATCGATTTACAAGGAAGGGGGTTTGAATTGTAAATGTTCCTATTTAAAAATTCTTGAAAAACTTAAGGATTTAACTCAAGAATGATATTGGTTAAGAAAACAGAGAACATAGAACGTTCTTGGTTTTTACCAGAAAACAGAGAACGTTATTGGTTAGCTTAAAGTCATAAATTCAGTTTATGTTTTTAACTTAAATGATTAACAAGGCTTAATAAATAAGGAGATAAGAGAAAGAATATCACACATATGTATCTCGGTTCACCCAACTTTAGTTACGTCCAATCCTCACAATTGTGAGATTTTTCACTAAGTGTTCAAAATAAAGAACCTTCTTAGTTTTACAGCACATAGCTCAGATCAACCTTGATCTGTTACAAACTTAAATTCTTTCTATCCAGAAAGAGATTAATCAGGTCATCTATCAACCTTGATAGGATTTCTTACAATCTATCCAAACTATACTAAACTCTTATAGTTCGAGTTTTACAATAATGATGAAATTGTTTTGATAGAATCTGAGATGTCTCAACTCTTATTTGAGATTCGATTCTTTATAAAGAATTCAATACAATAATCATAGAGTATTGAAATATAATCATAACGGATTCTTTCTTGAGAAAGTGAGAATTTCAAGTATGTAAATATGATTGATTTTATCAGACTTGTTAGCACTTGAACTTCTGCAGTTTCCCTAAGCATTAACCTTCCTTTTATAGGCGTTTTAGAGAAATTAATAATGGTCAAAAGAGTTGTTGGTAGTGCTCTATCAGTTTTGACCAAAACCAATATATATATATGAATAAAAATATTCCAGCTTTTTGAATACTTTTGAACTTTGTTGACTAGGATGATTTCTTTGTTTTTGATTAGATTTCTCTTATGTTTAATGATCCTTTATACTTCAGATATATTTGTAGATGTCTTTGCCTTGATCTGGAGTTTTGATTTTGTCAAAACAGTTTGGAGAATTGTGATGAACTTCTGCATAATTTTAATGAAAGTTTTAGAGATTGATAATCAATTCTAGTTTTTGGAGATTGATAATCAATCTGGATGTCTTGTACAATTCAAGATTGTTTAACTCTCTTGACAGTCAAGCTGGAGAAGGTTCATATTTGTTTCAACTTGCTTGATTCATGACCTTTTTTCTTTGTGATACGAATGGTTTCTTTGATTAGAATGAATCCTACTTGATCCTTGTCAAGTAATGATAACATAAGTGTAAATTCCAAAGGCAGAATCTTCTTTGAACTAATGGAGATCGATTGATCTTGATACTGTGATGATCAGTCTTGATCCTGGAGAACATTCTCCATTTTCACAGATTTTGTCCAGAATGATCCCTTTTCTTATTTGTTCAGTTTTTATTTGATTTCTTTTCTTTGCTTGAGTCCTATATTTGAATTAATTCACTCAAAAATGCAAATTAAATTAACATAATATTTTATAATAATAATTAACATTTTAATTAACCTTTGTTTATTTTTATCAAAACTTAAATTGAGAGTTTTTCTTAACACCACTAACAAATTCTAACTTATTTCTAAAACTTTATAACTACCACTTTAAATTACTATTTTAATAATTTTCTTGTCCTCACATTTGTACCGAATATTTGTATATAATTAAATAATGAAGAGTCATAAATTAGATATCAAAAAAAAGATTAAGCTATATGTACGAGACACCATAACGTAATTTATCCATACAAATTAAATATGCATGTTAATTAGCCCGTTTGGGCGCGAAAATGACTTTGCTTATTGAATTCAAAGTTCCATTCAAAACTCCTACCATTTAAGCCAAGAAAAAGAGATTTGTTTACGATCTCTCAATATAGAAATTATTTTAATGTAAAAAATATGAAAAGGTATAATGTTTGAGAAAACAAAAACCGCGTGTTGGTTTTCTAAGCCACGTCATAATAGACGAGTGAAAATATACTTACAAAATTTAGATATAAAACAAGCCATTCACATTAGATCCAATATACTATTTCTTAGTATTAACTCACATACACTAACCACCTTATTCCTTCTCTCTCGTTTTCTACTTCAACCATGTCAACCGAAAAGAAAGGTCGTGGTCGCCAAAAGATCGAGATAAAAAAGATGAGCAATGAGAGCAACCTGCAAGTGACTTTCTCCAAGCGCCGTAGTGGTCTCTTCAAAAAAGCTAGTGAGCTTTGTACTCTTTGTGGTGCAGAAGTTGTTCTTATTGTTTTCTCACCTGGTGAGAAGGTATTTTCGTTTGGTCACCCTAATGTTGATACGGTCATTAACCGTTATCTCTCGCGGGTCCCACTCCAACACAATGGAACTATGCAATTCATTGAGGCTCATCGCAATGCTAACGTGCGTGAGCTCAATGAAGCCCTCACTCAAGCCAATAACCAACTCGACACTGAGAAAAAGCATGGCGACGAGCTAAGCCATTTGCGTAAGACGACCGAGGCTCAATTTTGGTGGGCTTGTCCTATTGATGTGATGAGTAAGGCTCAACTTGAAGTTTTCAAGAAAGCTTTGGAGGAGCTGAAGAAACTTGTTGCTCAACATGCAGATATGATTGTGATTCAAGGTGCACCTACCCAAACCCTTCCAATTTTTGTTGGAAATGCTTCTACCTCTAATAACGCTATCCATCCTCATCAACGACAAGTTCAAATGTATCCATCTCAATATTTTCAAAACCCTATGATGCAACCCCATTGGTTTGGCTTCAACAATACGGGAGGAGGATATGGGCCCACCGAATTCTTTTGATTAATTTCTCTTTTGGATGACAACGAAGGTTTGTGCAAACTATGCTAAACATTATTAAATAATTTACATTTAATTTTTATTTGTTTTACAATATGATTGATGTGTAAAAGAATACTCTAATCCATTGTAAGGCTTCATTATACTTGTATAATTTGGATTAATGCTTGAATTGACCATATTTTTTGAATGATTAGCATTGAAAAAGTATATATAAGATGGTAATTCGTGATTTGTTTTCCATCTAACACATCTCTTCAATAGAACCGCTAAGTTTTGTATGAAAAAGTTCAAAAAATTTCGGAATATATATACAACTATGAAAGAGTCATGTGTATTGGTACTCATAGAATTAATTATACATGTTAATTTGTTAAGTTTCATACAATATATATTTTCAACAAGAGCAGATGACTATTCATCAAGCTGCAAGACAACTCAATTATACATATAATTAACTATTTTATATTATATTCATTTTATTGGATAATTTGGATTGAATTTTATAAAGAGTTCATGTAATCAATGAATAACGTATAATTTCTATACAACAAAATGAAGTTAATTTATTATTAGTATATTTGGAACTATGCCAAAACCTATTCCAACAAACTCTCCCCGTGATAACTATAACTAGTAACATCAATATGAACTGGCATCATGTCCAATGCTGATCCAAACATTTACTACATTTTTAAACAAAATCAATTCATATTTTTTTAAAAGAACCACACAAACAATAGTATATTTGCATTTTGCTTCATTTCGTACTCCTCACTTTCATGTAATTCCCTGAAAGATTTATTTTAATAATTGAGAAAAATAAAAGTACTTTTTAATCCCTAAAAAAAATAAATCTGATCAAATTAATGTTTATGCAAACCTCAATTATAAAATTAAGTTTTTTTTTGCTAATTTGTCCGATGACTCATCAACTTAATTTTAACACGTGTAATTTCTATAAAAAGAAGGACAATTAGGTCCTTGCCAATAATTAAAAATAGAGAATTAAGTCACTGACAATAATTAAATAAACCATTTAATCTCTGCAACAAAAAATTTACTAAATTATAATATAATTAAAAAACAACGCCGATAATATCTAATTAAATCAGAACGGTATCTTTCATGATCAGTACATGAAATTGCATCTTAAAAAATATGAGCATGAAGAACAATAACGTGTCTTCAAAAATGTGAGGGCGAAGAAGAAAAACGTAAACATGAGTAAAAAAATGTAGCTTCTGAAATAAACGACAGAGACGAGGGAAGTCAGACCTTCAGAATCACATAACACTATATATATATAAAAACAAACATTGCATTCTATAAACTTTATTTTAGTTAATTTGTTAGAATTAGATTCCTTTTGTTATAGCTAGTAGGAGTACCTTTCTCTTAAATTGGCTTGCTTGTGTAAAGCAAGGCCTCGTATTGTAAATCACAACTTTCAGTTCAGCTATAAAAAACCAGAGTTATGGTTTATCTTTCCCTCTACAAATACTCTAGTTCCCACCAACATGATGAGTAAAATAGACTTGAACTTTTTTTAAACTCAAGTTTAAATTTCTAATATTTTTTAAAATGATTTAATTTGTATACATACATTTTTTCTACACATCTATCCAATCAAATCACTTTAGGTATATTTTAGAAACTAACTTAATTCAATATAAATTTTTTTAATATTCGATAATAATTTTATAAGAAAATATCATGATTTCATGATTCAAATAAGCATCAATTATAATATAAACTTAACAAAAAACGATGAAACTATTGAAAGAAAAACAACTTATTCATCCATAGCAACCAATTCTACAACATAGCAAGCATCATGACAAGTCCATCTAATCTTTCGAGTAGCTTCCTTCTTAACTCATAAATTGACACCATAAATTGTTCAAGCTCTTCCCTACTCATATCATCAATGGGTTCATTCCACCAATCACCTTTGTTCCAAACCTTAGCCAAATTTTCAACCTCCACCATTTTCTTCTTTTCTATCTCCAACCCTTTTAAAGCCTCTTCATATTCTCTATTGTACTCTTCATAGGTAGAAGAATTTTCCGTTAACTTAGAATGTTCAAACTCAGTGGTTCCTTCAAGGTAACTTTTAAGGATTGTGTCGGTGTTAGGTTGACCAAAACAGAATAATTTGTCGGCAGGAGAAAACACAATGATGGCTACATTAACATTACATAAAATGCAAAGTTCGCTGACTTTTTTGAATAAACCTGAACGTCTTTTTGAGAATGTGACTTGTTTGTTTGAATCTTTCTCAAGTTTCTTGATTTCAATCTTCTTGCGTCCTGTGGTTTTCTTTTTTTGATGAAACATATTCATGGTGAAAAGAGTATAATATTGTTATTGCATTTTGGACTTATTTATAGTGGAATAAAATGTGTTTGACTTATAATTGTCTCATAAAATAAAATCCTACAATTTCTCCCTAATCTAAGATTCTAAATCAAATAAGCATTATCTCTTACATAATGCTTAAATATTTAGATTCCATTTTTTTTTTAATCAAGGTGGTTTTAATTGAAGGTAAATTAACATATTGACACGATGTTTAATTTGGCAAGAAAATATTTTAGTTAAATCAAAATAAATTTTGATTGCTATTTTTTCTTCAAAAATTGTTTTCCTTTCTATCGTTGTAGAGTTGGTTAAGCTGTTAGTTTTTTTTTTTTTTTGTTGCAAACTTTTATTTTGAAACGAAAAAGTTCACATCCACGTTAAATCGTTTTTTCAAACCAAGTGAACATTTTTCGAAAAAATACCTAAGTTAGAGCAGTACATTTTGGAGATTTTGCCTTAAAATTAATTAAATAAACATTTTACATTTTTAAATCCAAACCACTTTTTTTGTTTGCGAATAAATTCTTTCCATTATTTCTTTGTATTTTTTTTTTTAGTTTTTAACCTCTCTTTTTCTCTCCTCTTTTCAATAGAGAGCAGAGATTTCAATAGATTCTTGTGCCACATAGAAGAATTTTTTTATTTTTTTTATGCAATTGCACACAAAGCAATCCCAAATCAATCATAAAAAGAGATAATCACAATATCTCAACAATTATAGGTCTATTTGTTGGAATCAGGGTTTATATAATTAAGACCATTTCTAAATTATTGGCTGCTGGACCATTTTAGATCTCAATAATAATAATAATAATAATAATAATAATAATAATAATAATAATAATAATAATAATAATAATATACTATTAATATATATATATATATATATATATATATATATATATATATATAACAATCCATTTTTAACATTACAATATAACTTTCTTAACTTGCATCATTTTAAATTGTAGAACTCATTTGAATTAATTTCTTTAAGAGTTGTATTATATGTTAAAGTTAACGTGGGATCAAATGACCTATAAAAAAAAAAGCAATAAACAACTTCTTTTTTACTAGAACTCCAATTCATTTGGAAAATTTAAAATTCTATAAGTACATAAAAAAGAGTGAAAAACATATTTAATGCTGAAATTTTTTTACCATATATAAAATTAAGATTTTATTGCCAAAGAATCAATTAAGATTGTGATTAAATTTTAAATAAAGATATACTTTATAGTCGAATATAATGTTTATTTATTATCATCCTGTAAGTATATTTTAATTAATAGATGTAAAAACAATGATATGTAGGACTACTAGTTAATTGACAAATTTGTTTGTATTAATTATCTATTATCATTATTACTATATTATATAAAGTAAAATTATCTTACAGATAAATCTCATATCTCTCTCTTTTTTCATATTTAAATTTCTTCCTCAATTCATATTTGTTTTATTTTTAAAAAATATAGATCTAATATAATGTTTACTTTGGCATGAATATTTATTGTCATAGATATAGAAAATGTATAGTTAATTTTAAAAATTTAAATATCTTGCTTGATACAGATAATACTAGCAATATGGGTATAATAAGATTTCAAAAATAAAGTAAAAGATATTTTCCAAATCAAATTTTGATTTAAATGGTATCACTCTTTTTTTTGGTTAAGAAAATTTAAGGGAAGGTGATGATATCCTAATTTTTATTTGATATAAGATAATGTCCTAATTTAAGATAGGTAATATCTCAAAGTTATTTTTAAATTAAAAAATTACAATTTTGTTTGTTTGAATGATATGGTAAAAATATTGATCACATGTAACTGCAAGGTGCAATGTTCAAATAATTTCTCTATCGATTTATTACCTCGTCATGTGATAGACTCAAAAAAAAATAAGTGTTAGAGTAACAAAAAATGAATTTATGAATGTATTATGTATTTAATTTTAATTTGTTTTATATTTATCGTTATTCTCTCTCTTCAAATCTTACTTTATTTCTGTTACTTTTTATTTCTATTTTTTATTTATTTTCTGCAATGAAAATGTGTTACTTAATTACTTTAAAAAAAATTAATTATATATTTTTTTCTTTTTGCTAGAATATTTTATTTTTACTTCTCTTTATTGCCTTTTTATATTCTTACTCTATTATTATTTTACTATAACATAATAATTCTATTATTTGTTGGCAATATAATGATTATATTGATGAATGTTAACATGGTAAATATTATATCTCATAGAGATATTAGTTAAACAAAAAAACTTATTATATTCAAATCAAAAGACAAAAATACATAAGAAAAATGATTGCGCATGTATATCAATTTTACATAATCATGTAATATGAATAATTGATTGATGATTACTTAATATAATTATAACATTTATCAATCAAATAATCAATTGGTCGTGTTAACTATGTAAAACTAGGTGCATAACCATTACATCCAAAATACATTTTTACAAAATTGCAATAAAATTTATATAAACATACTTAAATTATATAAGTTAAAATCTCACATGACATATATGAGTCAGAGTCATATTTAATACATGAAAATGAAAAATAAATTTATAAATTCTCATGATACATATTAAATTAAAGTAATTGTAAAAGATAATCATTAATATATGTTTGAAGAATGACAAAAATACATAGTTTGATTTATCTAATTATATACAAAATTGTATATTTCTTTTAATTTAAAGTTGTTGATATATTATTATTTTATCGTTACACTAGTTAAAATTTGTATCACTTATATTTAAAAATTAAAAGTAAAATTATCAATCTAAAATTAAGTTTAAATTAAATTATCATAACATTGAGTCTTCTTATATATTGAGTCTTTTGAGCAGCATTTTAACAAATATTTATAAAAGAAGTTATGCATAACTGCAAATTTACATAGCTACACAACTAATAAAAAAATTATTGAATGCTTAAAAAATTTAACAAAATTAAATTTACAAATACTATTATTAATGTTAAAAAATTTGAAATAGAAATTAAATGTATATTTATTTAAAAATGCTAAAATTATAAAAACTTTAAAATTAAAATTTATATGAATGTACACTCTAAGTTGGCTACTCCTTGTTTTTAAGTCATAATTTAATTAAAAAATATCGATATTATTAAATTGTACGTCTTATTTCGATTTGAAATCCGAAATAAAAAAAACTTCAACTTAATATATTTTAGTAATTTGTTTAAAAATGGATTTCAACATACTTTAATTAAAATGGAGTTCAATCAAATCACTTTAGATAAGTTTTGTAATAGATATTTTAGGATTTAATTTAAGAAATTAACATGTGTATATTTTATTGAATGCATGTGTAATAAATTTTTTTACTATTAATACATAGAAATTAATCTCTTTTTAAAATATAAGAGTCACCTATACATTATAAATTTATACCCATAATTTTTAAATTAATCTCTTATAAGTTTACCAAATTTAATACTCAATAATATTTTTGTAAGAAAAAGATAGTGACACACTGTATGATAAAAAGATTCAAATTAAATTACTAAATAAGATGTCAATTGCAATATAGTAATTGCACATAAAATGTAACACTAATAAAAAAAATAAAAGCACTGAAAGAGGGAAGAAACACATTTATGAAATGGAATTCAAAAACATAAAAACAATTGATTCTAGTTTTCAATTTGAACTATTATGAGAGAAACAAATAGGGTGTAAAATGGATTAACAATTCTATGCATTTCTATTTTATTATAAGTTTTTCTGACGTTTTTGTATCTTCATTTAAATCATATCCTCTTTCTAATTTCTAATTCTAATATCTAATTGTACAATGAATTGGTGTTAAAATATTATTTACTAGATGGTGTGATAATTAATTTATTAGATAATTAATTAATTACTTATATATGTGGAAGGATGTAGATGAAAGAGAGACATTTATTCAATATTTTTTAATCAATATTTTATTTGTTTGTGATTGAATGAGACTTAATTATATCATATATCATATATTCAATTAGTAACAAAATATTCTTATTTATAAAAATAACAAAGAATACATAATATATTCTATATAAACAACTTATAAAAATAATAAAAGAATATATATAAAATACTCTATATAAAGACCTTATAAAGTTAACAAATTAGCTCCTACTATCTATCTCTAACTTTATTATTATTATTATTATTATTATTATTATTATTATTATTATTATTATTATTATTATTATTATTATTATTATTATTATTATTATTATTATCTCGAATACAAAATATTCAATCTTATCAATACTAACCCACTAACTAACTTCTTAATTACTAACAAAATATTCAATCTTATCTAACTTCTTATATCATATATAGATTGGATTTCACATTTGAGATGGACCGTTTAATTGCATGTTGTTTCATAATATCACATCTACCGCATTGTTAATAAAAATAATCCTATTTTACATTAGAGATGCTAAATATAGTAAGTAATAATTAAAATTGAGTAGAAAAATGAATAAATGAATTTTTTATAGTTGAATATTAGTAGTTAATTTTCTAGTGAAGAGGAGGAAATCTTAGTAGCAGAAATTGAACATTTTATTTACTCTTACGATATTTAATAATTTATCAACCAAACTATTTAGAAGAGACATATGTATATATCATCAACATAATTTGGGCACAACTATATGAGAATTGGCAAATCAAAGTTAGTTTATAATTTTTTGGCTTTAAACTTGAGAATAATTGTAACATCTTATTTGAAAAAGAATAATCATGTTCCTTTATGGTCAATACTTTGGAAGAGAACATTCCCTAGGAAGATTGTTTTGGAACCTCTCATTATCTTGACAATAATCATAAATGATGTGATATTTCCTGACCCATTTGAACCAACTTCTTTGTGTAGATGTTAGAGTACTAAAGTTATATTGGTTCCACCAATTAGTAGAGGTTGATGCTCTACAAAACCTTGGGTTCCCTTTCCAAACACAAGCATCAATCTTATAATTTCTGAATGAAGCTATGAAAGGTCCATATTTCCAGTCAATTTTATCTTGGCCACCTCTTGTTGCCCAACTATCACCATTCCAAAGTGTTGCTTTTAGACTCATTGGTTGCCATCTTGGAAATGCTACTCCTTTGTCTGCATGGTTTCTATACACTCTTATAGGAATCCTATCCACCATGAACCTACAAAACACAACATTGTCTTTACATCGATTATCTTAATTTGTTTGGAATATTTTATACAAAAGTTTTTGAGATCTCTACAAGTATTTGCAGTATAAAGGTTTGAGAGGCATTATCAACTTTAATGACAACCATAATTATGGCCGTATTGATTGCATTAGCCCTTATTTTAGATTAATTTTTTTTTTTTTTACTAATTTAATTAGATTAAGTTGTTTCCATCAAAATAACTCATATTGAAGATTATTTTTCTACCAGAAATTAAACAAGTGCTAAGAGTTGAAGAGCAAGATTTAAGGCTATAATAAAGAGATTGCTTACACAATCTGGTGAAGATTCCACAACACAGAATAAGTATGAAAATCCTTTGTGGGATCAAACCAAAGATAAATCCTTTCTTCTCTATTATCAAATCCATCAGCAAAAATATTAGTTTGAAGAATATATGGCTGACCAGAGACATTTCCTAGAAACTCCAAATCTATCTCATCTCTATTGGGTTGATCAGATGTCAGCTGTAACATATTGCAAAATTAATTTAAATATTTTCCTTCATATGTATATATATATATAGCAATTCAAAAATAAACAGAAAAAAAAAAAAGTAAATGGTTGCTTACATAAAAAGCCAAAACTGAGCCAGCAGAATGTCCTGGTACTAGTTTGATTTCCATGTCAATTTGTCCAAATAAAAACATTTGGTTTGAAGCAAAACCAGCCCCTGTAATAATAAAATTCATTATTAAGAAATGAGTGTTAATTTATGATGTACAGCCACAATAGTGCAATAGTTTTAGAGGTCTTTGCAACGGCGTCGCGACTGCAATGCAATTGTGACTCCATTTTTCTGTATTTTACTATTAGCAAGGTAACAGTAGCTACAATTTAAAACTATGATTGCAATTGCGACCACAATATTGTTGATTTTAAAGTCTCCGTAGCGACATTGCAAGTGCAATTTAGGGTGTACCAGCCATATTTGTCCGCATTCTCCTACAATATAAAGGTTTATTGCGCAACTGCAATCGCAATTTAAAATCATGATAGATATATAGTTTACCAGATTCTTGATCAAGTTTCAAGCTTCTTGTCTTTCCATCAGAAGATGTGTTTACATGGGTGGGAGACCATATTACAAAAAAATCCTCATTGAAATCACCTGTTGAAACAATAGAAGCAATTGAAACTTGAAACAAATCAAAGGAGACAAACCCAAAGAAGAAGATAAGTGCTTTGTGGAAGTTATTCATTGTTCATGCAAAAGAATATGTAAGAGAGAATTGCAATAAATTGGAAATTGGTTTTGAAGAAAAAATTATATTAATATATATAGGTATTGGATGGCAGGGTGACAAATAAAGAATATCTCTAGGAGGAAGCAAAGGAATTTTTTTAGTTTTTAGAATCTACATTGTTGAGAATAGGTAGGTTTGTTAAGAGTTCACTTTACAATACTAATAAATGTTTTTTCAACTTAAAAAATGATGAATCATCACATTATGAACGATGAACACACTGAATGATTATTTTAAACGGTTTGATTAGAATAAGGGTATTGAAATAAATATGCCAATCTTTTGGCATACATTTGTGTATTTTGAAGAAAAGCTATTTCCTTCTCTTCTCAACAGAAAGTTTGCAAAATAGAGAAGCTTAAAAAATGAGATTTAATTTGCTTTTTTGCTCGTGATAACTTGAGATTTAAATCTTCCATTTTTCTAAGGGCTTCAAAAGTTAAGTTATATTCCTTTCCTCCTTCGGTAAGGACATTATTGAGTTACTACATATATTGACCCACTTAAATTATTAATTAGTGTGCTCCTCTGTTAAATATGTGATTGCGAATTCAATATCTAATTTATGCGTGTAAACATTCAGTGTTTGAGATGAATAAATGTACTATCGCATGTAAGAGAAAAATTAATAATGTACGAATATTATCTAAAAACTAATAATGTACAAAAAAAAAATTATCTTCGTTTTCTTCCCTGCTATTAATTTGTCATTTTGTTACCGGAAAAGGTAATATTTTCATGTTTTT
The DNA here is from genome assembly GCF_000331145.2 of Cicer arietinum. Lineage (NCBI taxonomy): Eukaryota > Viridiplantae > Streptophyta > Magnoliopsida > Fabales > Fabaceae > Cicer > Cicer arietinum. The sequence continues at coordinate 14,069,685 of NC_021163.2, read as the reverse complement.
AATATTATGAAAATAGAGGGACCACTATTTCCATCTGGATCATTGTCTGGGCTACGTGTACACTTAGTGGTTTTGGGCCGTGAGGATGCTTAAAAAGTGAAAGAAACCAAAAGAAAAATTTAATGTATGCCCCATACTTAAACTCCAAACCCCACATTTTTCAACAAATCCTATGTTAGTTTTCTAGAATTTTAACTAGTTTTTTTTTTTCTCACAATTTTATAAACTTGTAATAAATTAAAAGTTTAATTTTCTAAAACTTATTAATTCTTTTAAATAATAAAACCATATTAGTAGACGGTCTATCGTTGATCTATATTTAAAAATCATATAAAATTATAATGATAATCGAACATTAATTTTTAAAAGTTTAAATTGATATATTCTCATATTTATAATTAAGATAGTAATTTGATTATTATCAATTCAACAAATTCAATTTAAGAAATACAATTTTTTTTTTCTTTCAACCTATCAAAATGTTGTCTTAATCATGAGACCAAAAGACTGTTAAGAAAAATATTGTCATTCTTGATTAAAGTATCACATGATTTTTTTATTAAAAAAAAAAAACATAATTTGTATGTGGTTAGATTATCTACTTCTGAAAAAAACTATTGTTTATTTTTGTCTGAATATATATTTCTAGAATCATGTGTAATTTTTTATAAATTTGTTTCTTAAATTAGAGAGAAAAAAAAAAGAAAGAATTAACAAAAAATGATAATGATAATAACAATAATTAGTATAGGAGGACGGTTAAATTAAAACGTGGTGAGGTCAATGTGGCAGGTTCCAATCCTTCCTTGTATAGATCGCATCCAAGTCCAAAGATAAACAGTTCCACAACTCTTTCCTTAATCTCACTACTTTTGTCTTCTTAGTTCTCTCTCTCACCTGCTTCTCAACTCTCAACTACTTCTCTTCACTTCTTCTTGCTGCTTTTTCATTCAGGTAATTAATTTCCTTTACTCTCTCTCTCTCTCTAACTCACTTTTTTCTTTTTTCTTTTTTTTTTTTTTACAACAAGGGTTTACTACTCTCCTCATTTCTGAAACATGGGTATCATCAATGTTTATTTAAGATTCAATCTTTCTTCTTACACTGTTAAATACCTTTGCATACAATACAATACCCTATATCTGTTTTCATTTTTCTTTTAAAAAAGGTGAAATTGTTATGACCCTTCAAGCATGCTCTGAAAAAAGAATGGGGTTTCACTGGGGAGTACAGAAAATAGGCTTGTTCTTATTCTTTCTTATTGATCTGTTATAAACTTTTATTTTTCTGATTCTTTTTTGTGGTTTCTTCGTTGCATTTTGCTCCTTTATGTGATTGCTTTTCTGAAACCCCATATTCAATCGGTTTCTTTTTGTCTTGCTTTTATATTGATGATTTTCACTGTGCAATTGTAAAGCATGATACCAAAATGAACACTTACACTGTTTTTTGAGTTGTTTTTCCTAGTAGCATCAATTTATACTTTGGTTTGCATGGAAGTTGTTAACATGATTTTGTCCAACACTGTTTTCTGGAATTGGAAAAAGCCCATAGACCTGAGAAAGAGTATGCTTGTTAATGTATTTGTATAATGGCAAACTGTTATTAATTAGAGGTTTAGCAATGTTTTAAAAACGGAACCGGACATTGAACTAGCATTATATAGTGTCTGCTAGCGGTTCAACCAGTTGAGTGTCCGACTTCGTTTTTAAAACATTGGCTATTAGTCCTTGTCTCAACCCATTAAAAGTTTGGAAATAGAGCATAAATCTTGTTTGCCCATTTTTTGGTCCTTTTTTTCTTTTCCATTTATTTACTGGGGTCAATGAGCTCTGGTTAGTGTTTTCTATATACATTATACAATGTTTCAGATATTATAAACTCATTATAAGTAGTTCCAATTTAGTCCCCTTCTCATTAATGATTATATATGATATCCTTAATGACGCATTTCCTGTCCGAATCAGGTGGCCTGCTCTTGCTATTTGTAGAAGACAAGTTGGGGTTTTCTAACATAATTAAGCATGATTAAAAGGTTTCCAAGTAGTAGGAATCAAAGATCCAAAGGCATCAAGGTAAAACATGTTCTGCAAGTTATGCTTTTACTTGGTGTATGCTTCTGGTTGATCTACCAGGTTAAGCACAATCACGACAAGAAGAAGGAATTTGATAACACCAATTCAAAACTGTCAGTCAAAACCGAGACAGATCAGATTTTGAAACTTGGTAGAAAGGACCTTCATCCAGGTAAGGATGAAGTGAATCAGAACGAAAAGCATGAGGAAGAAGAGGAAGATGAACATATTGTAGAGGATGCAGAAAGTAAACATGAACACGATGAACAACAACAAGAAGAGGAAGGACACAAGCATGAAACTGAAGAAAGTGAAGTCAACATTCATGAAGGGAGAGAACAAGAGGAAGAAGAAAATAAGCACGAAGCAGAAGAACAGGAGGAAGATGAAAGCAAAATTGAAGAGGTGGAAGATGAAAGAGGAGACGCTGAGACAGATGAAAATGATCATGAGAAGTCAGATGTAGATAATGACCGTGATGATGAGGTTATAGATGAAGAGAAAGAGAAAGAAGAAGAGGGTGATGAGACAGAGAACGAAGACAAGGAAGATGAGGAAAAGGGAGGTTTAGTTGAAAACCAAGACAATCATGAAGCTCGGGAGGAACATTACAAGGGCGATGATGTGTCTAGTGCTGTGGCTCATGAAACACATGCAACTAGCACTGAAACTGAAACAATTAATTTGGAACACTCTGGTGTAAACTTAGCAGTGAATATCAGAAAACCAGATATCGAGACGACTTATTCGGATGAAAGTAACAAGAATCAAAATGATTCTGATTTGAAGGTTAATGAAGGTGACGGGACAGATGGGATTTCTTCAAATACAACTGCTGGTAAAGATACTGGAAATGACAGTTTGTCTAATGAAACATCCAAAACAAACACTGACATAAACAGTAATCTGACAGCAGTGACCACTGAAGCAAGCAGTAACTTGACCAGTAATGACATGTCAAGTTCATCTGAACAGAATAAAACGGCAATCATATTGGAGTCCGATCATACTCAAAATGCGACAGCTACAGCTAATACAACAATTACGGGAGATATACAACAAGCAGAGGGATCCGAGCAGAATGGCAATAAAATTCTGGAAGAAAACTTGCCTGATAACAATTCAACACTTTCTGTTAAACCGGAAAATGGAGATGCAGCTCCTGGAGAATCTTCAACTCTCAGGGCTAGTGAGTTAGAGAAGACAATCGGGTTTGTAGCTTCAAATAGAACTGAAAACATTTCGAGTGATTTTGATAGAATTGCGAGCTCTGATACCACTCAAAGTGACAAGTCCAAAGGTAGCATTGAAACTAGTGAAGCAAATGAAACTCAGAATATCGATGCCACTGAGGATGAGATATTCAAGGGTGATACTCAAACAGGTGAAACTGATGAAAAATCAGACTCTTCCTTTGCCACAACTGAAATTTCAGATTCTGTCGAACATGATGCCATTGATTCTTCTGATACACATATACACGAGGATATGGAAAAGGCTCGAACTGATCTTGATACGTTGCCTGATATTAGAAATGAAGGAAATGAGGACGACGAAAATGCAGCTGAGTAGATTTAGAAGATGATCATTGTGTTCTTGAAAAGAGTTTTTTTTTTTTTCAGTTTTTCTTCTGACCCTTTGGTGTTTACATGACAAATATATCCACCTAGTTATAGAACCATTTGCTTGGCTCAAAAAATGTGTAAAGACAAGATCTTCAAAGGTACATAAGGTGTGGATATTTTCATGATTATGTCTGGGTCTGGATATGTATAATTTATTTCTACCTTCCACTTTCTGCTATTATTGCTTCCTTTATTTTTTTATGCTAACTACTTATTCTTTACTATTCTCCCTTTACTAGAATATGGAGTATATATTACATTATTTGAAAATTTCAAAATGTCCTATATATCGGATAATAACGTGGAGTAACAAATGAAATAATGTAAATGATCCTTCGGTCTCAAATATAAGTAAAAATAGTATAGTACATGTCTATATCGACAAAGTCCAAATCTACTCACATTTCATACCATCGTGGTGTCACTCAACCGCCATGGTCACTAAACTAGTTGACCGCCCCCACTAGAGCCACCTCCACAAGGTACACAAATTTTCCTAAACCATGCTCTTCTCTTTCCTCCACCATTGGCTCTCGGTCTCGAAGGTCTTAAGCTTTATTTGATATCGTTGTTATTGTGAATGTCTCTGTGTTAGTTTTCTGGTGCAAATTTAAATGCCACACTATATGTTAGTTGAAATGCCACAACATAGATAGATTATTCAAGAAAAACAAAGTGCGGACAAGTCCACATGATGCTACATATTTTGGAACTCCTTCATGCTTCATTTGTCTTCCAATCATGTGATCAAATATAACATCAATGAAACCACTTATAGTCGAAATGCGTCTGCAGCAATAGTTAATTTAAGATAAAAAATTGAACTTTTCTCTTTTCGTTGTCATCAATCGTGAGCGGAAGATTTTTTTTAAGTTGACAGTTCAGTCCTAGTTGTTAGCTTAGTGGTTCAATTTGTATCCCTAGTCACTCTTTATTTTCCAACTATCATGTCACGTTAGAATTTAATTTTAGATACTTTTTTGTTAAGTGGTTGAAAGATGTTCCAAACCCTTTGTTTCTATTTGATTGTAATCCCATTGAATTTACCCTTTAAATGAATTTATGTTTAATGTAAAAAAAAATTAATAATAAAAAAGTAAATGGTGAGAACTCATATAACAACCAATTCAAATTGGTGGTATTGGTAAGAAGTTGATTCAATAGCTTATATTTTTTTAAAAAGAAATATAAACAAAAATCAATTATTTGTCTAATATTTAATTATAATATCTTTAAAATATATTTTATTTTATTTAATTTTTTCTATTTCCAATTATCCAATTTATTGATCGTAGAAGTTAATTTTGATAATAAACTTAAAATTTTATGTGATCGATTATCTTTTTTTAAAATAATATATATAACTTAGACTATAACTATTTTTACTTATAATTTATTTTGAAAGAAGTACTACACACACGAATGTGGATTCAAATTCTGCTCCTAACTTGATAATTTTATTGATGGATGATCTATAAGGAACTATGTCTCCGTTCTCTAAGATTTAAGGGTCTAATTTTGACCCTAGTGAACTCTCGGGACCAAGTCACCCAAACTTTACTTTATCCAGAAAAAATTGATATTGCTGGATCCCGATCAGGTTTTTTTTTACAGGAACAGCATCAAGTTTATATAAGAGAGAAATTTCGCATCGAGCACTATGTATAATATACTCAACTAATGAAGTCGTTGCAGCATATTCAACAAGATTCTCCTAATGAAGCAACTGTGCTTATTACAAATACTTTCAAAGTTTCCTTGGTTTTCCTTATTCTCAAATAGACTCAAGATAAAAATATGCACAATAACAAAAGCAGCATCAGCAGGACTATAGCAATTACATTTCTTGTCTTCTAGATGTGCTTCCTTTATCTGAAAATAAATAAAAACAAAAAACACAACTAATCCCCAGTTGGATATTTAATTTAATGTAAAAGTGAGCATAATGTAACAAGTACCTTCCAACAAAGTGTAGTGGATGATCATCAGAGATGTGAAGCCGGTGGTGCTGGAGGTTGATAGAATTGGTACGAAGTTTCAAATTTCAAATTACAACTTGATCTAATAATTCTAGCACCTATATTATTGCTACAACATCTTGACACTTCAATAATAGATTGAATCAAACATCCTTCATACTGTGGCCAGACAAATCAAGTGTACACTGAACAAGCCCATATATTATTTGACCACTACTTGGACCCACCATAGTACCGACAACATATGAGAGTCGCCAATTATAGCCTTGTTTCTTAGAAAGTTAACTTTTGTACCCCCTCAATTAAACTTCTATCCCCCATTTAAATTTTTTTTGGTTGAAATACCTAAAATATCTTTATCAAATCAGTAAAAATTCAAATAAGTAAAAATCAAAACAGTTATACCCCCACAATTTGATATTTCTGGAAAAGTAAGTTTTGGAAAAAAAAAGTGTTTACCAAAAATTTCAAGAATAACGAAATTAATGAAATTTCCGGTAGTTAAAAATGAACATCTGAAATTTCAAAAGTGAAATATCCGGGAGTATTCATCGGAAATTTGAAAAATCTTGTACTTATTTTCAATACCGGAAATTCAAATTTCCGGATGGCATTCCCGGAAATTTCATTTGTCGTTGAAATTTCTAGTACATTATGTATTTCTTTAATTTTTTTTTTTTACATAATTTTTTTTGTTTTTCTTTAATTCAATTTTGTTAGTGAGGATCAGAGGAGAAAACATAATTTCTTCTTTTTTCAACTGCAACTCTCCTATTTAATTGTGTAGGAGATCGAACTCGAGTTTTGCTCCTCTACCTATGATGTAATGAATTATTAAGATTCCCTCATCTCATCTCTTATTATAAAACTTTTTTTTTATTTGACATTTTTTGACATATAACTTACACACAAAAATAAGAAACGAAACTCATCGTTGGCACCAAACATTTAAAATATCAGAAATGACCTTAGTCACAGTTATTAATGGATTTCTTTAACATTTCTTGTACATAAAAAAAAAAATAATAACAAATACAATTTGTACCCAAAAAACAGAGCACACGAGCAACAACAACAATGGGAGCATAGCCACTGCACTTCTGGACGAGGTGTTGCGGTTACCTGCAAAAACCATAAAAGATCCAAACACCATCCTTAAGATAAAAAACTATCGAGGGTATGGATCAGTAATTGAAGCTTGGTTAATCGATTCAGTTGATCTTGTTGCACGTAGATTATGAGCCCCTGATCGCGTGTCCGATAAGCTTCTACTTCCACTTCCCGTAAAATACGCAGGTTTTGAAGGTATTGAGAGAGTGAGAGAGTAACTACTGAGCATAAGTGCAATTGTAGCCATGGTTGGTCTGTCAACTATATTTTCTTGAATACAGAGTAAAGCAATGTGGATGCATCTCATTATTTCATTTTCTGAACTGTTGATTAATGATTCATCTATAATATTTGTACCTCTCCCCTCTCTCCACCTTCTCCATGCCTGAGATAATTATCATTTGCAAGTGCACATAACCATAGTAAGATAATTAATAAATTTTTACTATAATGTCTCGGTCACATAATGAGAATTTTTTTTTAAATAACCATTTTTCTAAAAAAAAAATTATTTAAATACTTCCTTTTGAAAACTATTAACTAAAATATTCTTTTCTTTTTCTAAGTCATAAGTCGTAATTGGAACGACGACTTCCTTAAAAAAAGTTCACGTTTCAAATAGAAACTTTCTGAAAAAATTTAAAAAAAAATAAAAAATTCAATTTTTTTTAATTCTTTTTAAATAACAAAATAATATATATATATATATATATATATATATAATTCATAAAAATACATAAATATAAATTTTAAATTACATATGCTTGTAACATTTAAACAATATTTTCAAGTATGGTCAGTCAACCGACATAGTCCACATTTTCTTGGTACTTTTTCTTTAACGTTCATTTCAGTTCTAATACGAGTACTATTTTTTGAATTATGTAATTTAAAATTGTATTTATATATTTTTATGAATTATATTAATTATATATATTCAGGAAGTCGTCATTTAAAACGTGGACTTTCTTAAGTCATCATTCCAAATGAGAACTTGGGACTTAAAGAAGAAAAGAGGTATTTTGGTTAATAAATTTCAAAAGAGAGTATTTAGATATTTTTTTTTGGAAAAAAGGGTATTGAAAAAAAAAATCTGAAATTAATGCATGATGTTCTTTTATTAAGTAAAAAAGTTTATTTATTTTACAATCTAAGATTATTTGCCTTAGTGGTTCTACTATTTGGCTGAACTTGACTTCTAATCTATATTTTTAATGAAGGAGAAAAATTATAGTAAGAAAATTATTACTTACATAGCTCAATAGATACTCCACATTTTCTCCATGACAAATAGTTGTAGAATTTTTATAACCACTTATAATTTCAAGAACTAATACTCTAAAACTAAAGACATTTGACTTTACCGAAAATAGTCCTTGCATTGCATATTCAGGTGCCATATATCCACTGCATGCCAACATAGACAAACTTAATTAATAAAATTTATTAAAATATTTCAATTAATAATTTTCAACTAATTTAATTGATATATATATAGTATGAGTAATGATTTATATAATATATATAGTATAAAAACAAAGTTCTAATTTTGAAATTTCTATCATGTAAAAATGTTTTATGTTATCGCTCAATATATTGTGATATTATTTTAAGATTTGACTCTTATAATTTTTAACAATCAAATAAAATATCAAACTCTTTGAATAAAATGTAAATACATATGACTAAGTAACAAAGTAAGATTAGGATTTTACTTATAGTTGATCCGAATTAAGTTCTTATGACAATTAATATTCCCAAGCATAGCATATTTGTAAACTTACTAGGTTCCAACAATTAGATTCAAATTAAGCTCTTATGACAACTAGTATTCACAAGAATATTTGTAAACTTACTAGGTTCCAACGATTCTATTCGTATTTCCTTGAGTTTGATCTATAACAAACAATCTTGCTAATCCAAAATCAGATATCTTAGGATTCATCTCATCATCTAAGAGGATATTACTTGCTTTGAGATCACGATGTATAATGCGGAGACGAGAATCCTCGTGAAGATAAAGAAGACCTCGAGCAATACCTTTTATAATATTGTAGCGCTTTTCCCAGTTCAATTGTGTCTTCCTCGTTGGATCTACATATATAACCAAGTTCATATGAATTTCAGAATAATTTAAGTAGTTAGTATTTGTCTTGACAATATAAACTATTATAAGTAATTATGCAATTGTCTTACTAAGTTGATATTTGAACATACCAAATATGAAGTAATCAAGACTTTTATTTGGAACAAATTCATAAATAAGTAGTCTTTCTCTCCCTTCTAGACTAAAACCAAGTAGCCTAACTAAATTTCGATGTTGAAGCTTGGCTACTAAATTTACTTCATTTTTAAACTCCACATCTCCTTGAGCAGAATCTATTGATAATCTTTTGACGGCAATCTTTTGTCCATTAGGTAGTTTTCCCTGAAAATACCTCACTTTTAGATATAAAAAATTGTATTTTTTACAATAATGTTTTGAAAAATGTAATATCTATGAATGAATTAAAAAATATTGTCTTACCATATAAACCACTCCAAATCCACCCTGTCCAAGTGTATTAGAATCAGAGAAATCTCTTGTAGCAATTCGCACGGTATCAAAGTTAAAGTGCAATGACTCGTCAATCGTTATTTCGTCTTCATCATCATCTATTCCAATGTTAGTTTCACATAGTAACCAAGATGAGCAAGTTAGTTTTTCATATGTGATCATTGCTATAAATGTAATATAAATGGAAAAGGCTAAATAGTATGAAAGATTATATTGACATAAAGAATGATTAATTACATGCAAAATTACGATTGATTTAATAAACTAAATGTTTAATTCAAATCACAATAAAAAATATGATTTATTCAACTATATAATTAATTATAATTTTTAATATAATTTAAATTATTTATTTATTGAACTTAATTAATCACATTTTTTCAGGTAATTAACTATATATCTCATGAGTATAATATTCATATGAAACATTTTTGTTTTAATATTATGACTTTTATTTGATTTAAAATCTCTCTCATACATTCACTTTTTCTCTTTTACTTTTTTCACATTTATTTTTTCCGGACTACACACTAACCATGTAAAGAAATTTTATAATGTTAATTAATAAATATTATTGATTTAATTATCACATTACATGATTGTAATTATCTTTCATCAACCAATAATTATATAACTTATAGTTCATATTATTTGTAGTGTAAAACTGTTTGTTCCGATAACTCATGTCCAATAAACTCATTTTTCTTTTCTTTCTCTTGTATACGCGTGCTGCATACTTTCCGACAATAGAGGATCCAAACACAATAACTAAACATTCTCCTTTTCAAAACAAAAAAAATTAATTAATTAAACGTTCTCTTACTCGTTTTCGTGTTGTAGATCCTTTGCACTCTAGAAATATAGAGCATTTAGATCATAATTATATTATGAATGGTTATGATTGACTACTAACTATGTAAAATAGTTTTACACGATAAATATTCATTAATCCCTTTCTATATTTCTAGATGTAATAGAATGACACATGTTTTTTTTTTCATTCTTTGAATAGATGGTAAATAAATATCATAATTACTCACATAAAGAGTATTTTTTGTTAAGATCCTTTGAAAAGTTATACAAAATGGCTTTTCAAATGCTCTTTCTACAAACTATTTTTGTATTCTGATTTTTACAAAATAAAGTTTATCTAAAACATTTGAAAGATAGCAAAAGTGACATTTTGTTAAAAATAATTTTAACAAAAATCCTAAACTAATAGGCTTTTGGTGGAATGACCTTTTTTCCCTTCAAAATAATTGTAAGACTTTATTAAGTCTAGTGACAGTAATCCATACTTAAAGAAATTAATCGTACCTTCAAAATTTTGTTTTGCCTTTCTCACTCTTAAGTTAATGCAAATAAAACTTAGCACTACCAAAATCACAATAACTGGCACTGCAGTGGCGATAACAACTCGTATTTTGCTATGTCCTGCACAAATTTAAATCCTCATTATATACAGCAATCAGATAATTTAAATTTCAAACAGGATTTTGATTTATTGAAAAAAAACATGATTTTTTTAATCTCAAAGTAATTCAACTTTAAACGTCAAAATGATATAATTAAATTTAATAATGTTCATTATTTTGACACATTTTTTACGGTATAACAACTCATGAGATGTGTCAAAAATGTGTTCATACACATGGAATACAGAATTTATACTGACATGTAAACATCAATAATAATTTTTAAAAAATTAATTAATTAATGTAATCAATATATTAGTGCCGGGTTGATCAATCGGTGAGACTCGACTAATTTCAAACACAAATTGAAGTACCTGAAGAAGTGTTATTGGTGGATGGTGAAGGTGCAGGAGGTATTGTAGCATTTAAGTCTAACTCAATGGTAGGACTGTAGAAGGTATACGGATCAAATCTAAGGCGACAACTTGGTTTAAGAACATGTCCTCCCATCTTGCCCTTACAATAAATTGGGATTTCATTGATAGCTTGATCCAAACATTCAGTGCATTGTTGCATTGACAAATCAGGCATACACTGCACAAAACCGTTTACCTTTGTAAAATTATCACCAATCATATTATCTGCTGCATACTTACGACGAGAGTCACCTGATGCAGCTTTTTGCTCAAGTTTTCTCATCAAGTTACCAAGTGCTTCTGTGTATTCATTTCCATTAACATCCCTTTCATAGATAATATATTGTGTAGGCGAAACTTCCATGGAACCAAATATTGACCGATTTGAGTACCACAAAGTGTTATCACCACCCCACACTATTGCTTCTTTTTGGTTTGGACATTTACCTCTAATATAGGCAATGGATTTGTTTAGATTTGTACGACAATCATTTGAGGTAACATCTCCACGACACACACCAATAACGTATGCTTTGTCTGGCTCGTTTTCACCATATGAGAAATTGTAGAAACCGTAGTTAATTTGTGTGTGGGAATTAGTGAAAGTGGATAAAAGAGTGCTGAGGTTGTTGTCGTATGTGCTATTGGCTGTGTAGTTGCCTCTGTTGTTATCACACGTTACAGGATCTCCGGCTTTGGCTTGCGGTACAATTATCACAAATATAACACAACAAAAAAGAAAGGAGGAGGAACAAAACAGAGCCATTAATGCAAAAATTTGTCGAAATTAATTGAAGATTAAATGGATGGAGTACTACTATATGTAAAGGGGATTGAGTTAGGTGTTAGACTCTTGACGTACCATAAACTTTAACTATTCATTCAAAATTTTGATATTGTTGACTTTAGACGTTAGAATGGAGGAAGATGCCTCTCTCTACATTTATGTGCTATATGAATGAACCAATTAACAAGGCAAGAATCACACCATGAAAAGGTGTTATGTGTAAATTAATAAGTCCAATTGTAAAAGATGTTAAATCTCTAAAATAATAAAAGACTATTAGTCTATCACTAAATATAAATTAAAAGTATATGTGTGTTTAGAATGAGTAAAATGATCACATATATGCATTATAATTATTTCTTTATCAATACTATGTATAAAAGGACTTCAATTTTCTAGGTCACATTATCAATTTCAAAATAACCATATCAAAATAAAGTAATGTGGCAAAATAGAAAACTTTTGTTGGATGTTAATGTATATTTGTTTTTACACTAGCAATATCTTTATTTATTGATGTCATATTTATTATTATATTTTTTTTTAATTTAATATATACTTTTTATTATTTATATATTGACTCCACTTTCAATTGATGAGATTTTATTTTATGTGGGAACCTAGGTCTCACATTTTTTATTAAATTTCATTTGAGATGGAGAATTTTGTAATAATAATCCATGAGATAGGAACTAAAATTAAATCTTATTTGTTAGATTAGATTGATATGCTTTTTTTTTTCGTTTCTATTTGTTAGATTAAATCTTACTGTTAAAGGAACAAAAATAGAAATATTTAAAGACCAACGCTAAATCCTATTCATCTTATTAATATGTTTTTATATCTGAAATTTTAAAAAGTAGTTTTTAGTATCCACACTTGTTACATTAAATCCTATTGTATAGACATGTATTTTTAGTAAAACGAAGCAATTAGCTAGCTTATTAGCTAATTAGTAAGCTAATAATTGAAAAGTTATAGCTTAGTTTTTTTTTTTTTAAGTTTAGCTTAAATTACTTCGTCTTTATTATAAGTGAGATTTTTTTTGTAAAAACTGTTTTTCTCTTTTTAGAAGACCTTCTCCAAATCAACACATTTATGATATTTTTTATAAAAATATCCATAACTAAATAAAGATAATTAAAAGACCAACTAATTTATCTCTTCATAAAAGAATGATAATTTTGTGAAGAGAATATATATTGTTGACAAATTTAATGAAAATCATTTTCACAATTCTTGTGCATTGGTAAAAAGAGTCTTACATATAGAGATGGAGGAAGTAGTTTATTTAAATTAAGGGTCATGCTAAATTAAGGACATTTGTTATGATACAAAAGTATAATATTTTATATTGGAAATAATAAATTTTGAGTTTTCAAAAGTTGAATACATGATTTTTAATTTACTTTTTAATTTAATACTCTTTTTATTTTTAAATTTGACTTTTATAAATTGAGCAATTCATTTTAAAAAATAAAATAAATAATATCAATTATTGATAATTAAATAAATAATTAATATTTTATACACATGTATGATCAATTATAAATGATTATAATATCAACAATTGATCTATTCACTTAATAACTTATCATTTTAAAAGAATTAAATTATCTATCTTTAAATACTTAATAAGTACTTTTAAAAATGAGATTTATTAGTATTTCTTTTAAATTAAAGTATCTAGTAAAACCAATATTTTTTCATCCTAAAATAATAAAATTATTTAAATCTATTCACACACATTAAAAAAATTAAAAAGATGGAATCATTTATAATTATTATGCAAATGTGTATTAATTAAAGTGCAAATGAGAAAAAAAAAAGTGTAATTGAGTTATTTGCATTATTAGAAATGATACAAATAAAAAGGTGCAAAATTGAAAACATCAATTAATATGAGACAGTTTTTTTACACGTGTCAGTTATTATAAATCAAAATGTAATAATTTATTTAGATTGAGAGATGCGCGAAAAAGAGTGTAAAAGACGTTAGTATTGAAGTCCAGTGAACCGTTTAAATTCAACTCGAAATGTGTGCAACACTTTCTATATTTGAACGAAGACCATGTTAACATTTTAAATAGAACTTTTTTCAAAAAGTAATTAGAGCTTGTCAAAACAAGAAAATAAAGTAGAAAAATTGATGATGGACTTGATTGAGACCTGAGTGGTTGATAACCGATGTGGAAACCCCTCCAATAATTTTAGTTCCTCAAAATGAAATTTATTGGGATTGTCAATTCATTAACCAAAATTTATTGGCGTAAGCGCGTAACTTTATTGAACAGATAACTACCCTTTTGATCTTGTCATAATAATTTTGAGGCCTAGTTGATTTATTCTTATTCTTTAATTCACAAAATTAATTATTTTATTTTAAAAGTAAATCATAACAAATATAAATATATTAAAATATGTCTTTTTAATTATTTAAAATTTTAATAGTTATTTTTTTATATTAAACTTTTATTTTTGTTTTTTAAAGAGTGACTTAAATTAGACTCTAAAATCGAATAATTATGATTTTTTTTAGAAATTTTTAACTAACAAATAATAATGGTATTAAAGATGTTAGTACTTGATAATTAGGAATCATCTAATTGGTAATTGATTCTCAATATATAGGAGGTAGTTACTTGATGTAAACTTCACTTTTCTCATTTCATTTGTATCATTTTACATTCAACGATATAATACAATTTTAGATTTTTCTTTCTATGTTTCATAGATGTCATTTTTATTAATAAATGTGATATATTTTAAATAACGAAATATATGATATAATTATATTAAATAACTCAAACTATAAAATTATAATAAAATTATCTAAAAATTTATTTTAATTTATGAAATTATTTATTTTTATAATTTAATTAATAACATATTTTAGTAAATAATTAATATATTTAAATGGTTCTACAACATTAAATTTTATGTCACGTCAATTAAAATATATTAAATCAACATTTCAATTCGGAATCATGCTGGGAACATGGTTGGGGTTGTGAACCATTTGAAGAATGTGAAGAAAATTGAGATGAATTAGATTGAAAACCTTGATCAAATCGATAACAAGAACAATAAGCATTGCGTTCCTATTTGCTACACTATATACACATTATATGAATTTACACTACGTCCTCTGCCTCTTACTTGACCACAATAGTTGGGACCATGACCTCTACGTTTGGAATGTCGAAGAATATTTTTAGAGTTCGAAGATCGATATTTCAGTATAGATTGATCCTTTAGATTGTGTTTCATTGCAATTTTGGAGGGTGTAACGAAGAATCTCAATACTCAATTATGAATAATTATCCGTTAGATGGATATTTAATATTGTATATATGATATGTGTAGCACTGATACCCTTGATCTAATGTGTGTCACAGTGTCTAAATGTGTATATGTCTATCTGAAATCAACACAACATTGACATTTTGATTATGTTCAATTAATTCATTTGTATCGTATCTGGTGTCCCTGTCAATATTTATGTTTTATAGTACCAATTCCTCTTGATTTGGAGAAGAACGGATTGGGTTTGGACTCCCTTCCTAGCATTTTTGTTGCAGTTTTGAGCATTTTGTTCTCATTTGTAACTTCTTGTGTTTTGTTGTCTTTGTTGGTTGTTAATACTTAATATAATTTGTACATCATTTTGAAACGCTCTTGTACTCTTATTTGATTATAGTAGAATTGTTTTTTTGTCTCTACAACCCGTAATTTTTACAATTGCTTTGAGGAATTTTCTACATTAAAATATCAATATTCTTTATGCTTTTTTATTTAATTAATTTACTATCATATATTTATTGGTGCTTCTCACATGTTCTTGCAAGTTGGAAGAATTTTATATCTACTATATATTATTTATATTATTTGTTATGGTGTTTGTGCGGTAATTTTCCATCAAAATGCAACATATTATTTATTATTGTTTAAAACCACATCATGTCATATCCTGATTTTTATTTCAAGCTTTGTAGATCTTGGCAGCTTCAACCATTACAGTTGTGGTTACTTTATAGCTTGTAGTATGTTAAGATAGAGAGAGTTCTATTCTATGATATGAGAAATGAGAACTTGGTAAAGAATTATATTCAAAATGTCTCTAAGCAGATTTGTGGTTCTGTTTGGTCAAAATGGATAAAACTTTTTTGAGCCAATTGGTCAAAATGTAAGTTTATTTACCATTCAATGACTATATACTCCCTCCGCCTTTTGATGAATATCACTTAGTAAACAAATTTATCTCAAAATGAATATCATTTAATATTATTTTTATTTTTATTTTTTTATATTATTTTTTAATGATTATTATATATACAATTTTCAAAATGTTATTATATTTTGTATTAATATTAGCAAAAATTCACCAATAATTAAGATAGACAATTTAATAAAATGACTCATCTCTTTTTTTTAATTATTTTATTTTTTAATATGTGTGAAAAAAATTAAATATCATAAAACTGAGGAAGTAACACAACAAATAAAAAATAAACTAGGCAAAATTTGAGTATACACGTTATGTTACAAAATTTGAAAAAGAGAGAGTAAAGGCTTAAAAGCCCAATCCAAATGAAAGACAAACCAATTAAAGACAACAAGTTTGCACATTCACTTCAATCCTACCCGGTATGCTTATAAGCAAATTTAATCACAAATATCTAGCTGGTACTTGAAGACTTACTAGTTGACCCTAGAGTAAGTTGGCTTCCTGATCCTGAATGACTTGATTTTGTGGCTTCTAAATATTGATCACTTGAAGGTATAGATAGTGACCTTTTAGGTTGCATTAAAAATGAAGGTTCAAGAAGTGGGAAAGATGTGCTATTAAGCATTAATAAAACTGAAGCCATAGTTGGTCTCAAAGCTATATCTTCTTGAACACAAAGTAATCCAACATGGATACATCTCTTTTTTTCATTCTTATTAAAACCTTGGTGTAATATAGGATCTACAATATCTGAACTTGTACCTGCCTTCCAATTTTTCCATACCTGCAAGAATTTTCTCAATTGAAAATTAAAATAATGTCTACAATCATATTTTTTAAATGGAAAATCTATATAGTTAAAATGTATCACACTTACTGATAAGGATCTCAAGAGCATGAAGATGATTCATATTTTAATAAATTAAGATAAACTTTATATATTTTACTTTGGTTTGTATTAATTCTTAGTTTGCTTTGATTCGGAATTGTAATAGTTTTATGATTAAAAAAAAAAATGCATAAACAAAATTTTCCTCAATTCCAAACCTAGAGACAAGCTCTGATACCACATGATATGATCCTAATAGTCATAGTTCACTTTAAAGATCGTTTTAGGTCGGAAACTTACAAATTTGAGTGAAAATTGCGTTTGGCTGGAGAACGTGATAAACGGCGCTGCGAAACTCCGATTCGGCCGATTCCAAATCGAGGTGAAAGATGACATTCTGAAACGCAAGTTAGGCTTTTGAATCACCGAAAAACAATATATAGAACTTGAGATATGAACGCTTTATTCTTGTGCAATTTTTTTTCCTCAATTCCAAACCTAGAGACAAGCTCTGGTACCACATGATATGATCCTAATAGTCATAGTTCACTTTAAAGATCGTTCTAGGTCGGAAACTTACAAATTTGAGTGAAAATCGCGTTTGGCTGGAGAACGTGATAAACGGCGCTGCGAAACTCCGATTCGGCCGATTCCAAATCGAGGTGAAAGATGACGTTCTGAAACGCAAGTTAGGCTTTTGAATCACCGAAAAACAATATATAGAACTCGAGATATGAACGCAGGTTACTGATCACGAAAATTGGAAGAATTGGAGTATTAGGGTTTGATGTAAAGGAAACTCAATATTATAATTCAGCAATGAAATAAAGAACAAAATGGCGCCACAATCTTGAGATTGATAAGCCAAAAAGAACGCCACAAGGATTAACAGCCTTGATAAGTTCAAGATGAATTCTTTCAAGAACTCTAGAGAGCAAAGCCTCACAAAAATAATAATCAAAATCTGCCCCTCCATGAGGTTACAAATGCTTATTTATACTAAGTCTATCTCTAAACCTAAATGGGTCATAAGTGACACCATTCTCTAGGCCCATATTAGTCTTACATCTTATTTTTTTTTCTAAAATAAACTTAATGTAAGTAAGTAAAGTATCTTCACTTACACATAACAAAAACTAAATCAATAATAAAACCATTACAATTCCAAATCAAAGCAAACTAAGAATTAATACAAACCAAATTAAAATATATAAAGTTTATCCTAATTTATTAAAATATGAATCATCTTCATGCTCTTGAGATCCTTATCATTCCCTCTTTCTTGAAGAAATTCGACCACGAATTTAAGCTCCATTATATCATACATGAAGAAATAATCCAAACAAACCACAAGCTCATCATATCCACCGGGGTCAAACGGGAAATTAGAAAAGTCACCAAATGTGATAAGTCGGTGAAACGCATTTCCATCTTTAACAATTAACTTCTTATCACACTTATAGTAAAGGTAAGAAATTCTAAAGATGGGGATAAATTTATACCTTTTGAATTTGATATTTATGACCAAATTGACCTTCTTGGGATTGAAATTTTTGGCAAACAATATGTTACTTTGTATTTGCAAAGGCTTCAAAGCAAGTTGAGTTACATGGACATTCTCTTCATCACAAAAAAATGGTGACTCAATAATCTCCTTGGAAGCATCCTTTTGAGGAACCTTTGAATAATCACTTTCAAGCACTAACATTGTTTCGTTCACCTCACTCTCTTGTTTGAAGAGACTTTCCATTTTACCATCATCTTTCACTTTGCTTTCAATGTCAATATATGGATGAAATTTCTCTTTTGGAGACACTTCTTCAAGCACTTGCAATAGAGAATTATCACAATTAGACAAATAGTTGACGCCAATTTCTTGCCCTTTGTCCCTCAAATGTTTCTCCTCTTCTTCTTTCTTTTCTTTGATTTTATCCATCTCTCTCAAGGCAAGCTTCTCTACTTTTCTAGCTTGTTTTGCATATCCATTTTCATACAAATATTTCACATACTCTGGATCCAATACAAAATCGCGAATATATTGATCATATGACATACTTAGGAATTTTGTCAAACAGATAGTGTGCAATACCTTTAACAACAAATTTTTTTTTTGTATAATTTTTTTTTTATGTAGCAGCAACACACAAGTTAACAAAGAACTACAAATCAAACAAAAGAAACACAACTAGCAATTAAGATTTCACAAAAAAAAAATGCATAAACAAAATTTTCCTCAATTCCAAACCTAGAGACAAGCTCTGATACCACATGATATGATCTTGAT
>NC_021163.2:14047510-14050370 GCF_000331145.2 Cicer arietinum | reverse complement strand
ACTTTAAAGATCGTTCTAGGTTGGAAACTTACAAATTTGAGTGAAAATCGCGTTTGGCTGGAGAACGTGATAAACGGCGCTGCGAAACTCCGATTCGGCCGATTCCAAAATGAGGGGAACGATGACGTTCTGAAACGCAAGTTAGGCTTTTGAATCACCGAAAAACAATATATAGAACTCGAGATATGAACGCTGGTTACTGATCACGAAAATTGAAAGAATTGAAGTATTAGGATTTGATGTGAAGAAAACTCAATATTATTATTCAGCAACGAAACAAAGAACAAAATGGCGCCACAATCTAGGGATTGATAAGCCAAAAAGAACGCCACAAGGATTAACAGCCTTGATAAGTTTAAGATGAAATTTTTTAAAAAATCTAGAGAGCAAAGCCCCACAAAAAAAAAAATCAAAAAATGCCCCTCCATGAGGTTACAAATGCTTATTTATACTAAGTCTATCTCTAAACCTAAATGGATCATAAGTGACAGCATTCTCTAGGCCCATATTAGTCTTACATCTTTTTTTGTTTTTCTAAAATAAACTTAATGTAAGTAAGAAAAGTATCTTCACTTACACATAACAAAAACTAAATCAATAATAAAACTATTACAATTCCAAATCAAAGCAAACTAAGAATTAATACAAACCAAATTAAAATATATAAAGTTTATCTTAATTTATTAAAATATGAATCATCTTCATGCTCTTGAGATCTTTATCACTTACGATGGTTAATAGATCCTCTATGCTTTCGCCGACACGAATCTCAGTATTTCTTTAGCAGCAAATAATTTCTAAAACGGTTATACCAAAACTAAACACATCTAACTTGATTGAAATTGTCCATGTTTAATGTACTATGTAGCCATATATCCACTATATGTCAAAACAATTAAGTTCAATCATTAGATAGAAAATGCCGCTCCAATTTTCACATTTTTTGTGATAAAATTCTTATTTTGAAATAAGGAATATCCCATTAGTTCAATCATTTTCTTTAACACTTACAAAGACCCAACAACATTCTTTGTCATGCCATGACTTTGATTGGCATCAAACAATCTTGGAATACCAATATGCAATTTTGGAATTCAACTCTTCATTTAACAAAATATTATTGGTTATTTTGAGATCACATTAAAGAATTTGTAATTGAGAATCTTTATAAAGATAAAGAAAACCACGAACAATGTCTTTTATGATCTTGTAATGTCTTCCTCAATTTAAATTTGTCAGCTTTATTGTATCTACAAGAATAACCAAACCAACTTTATAACATTTCATCATTTAATACATCACTCCATCCGATTTTATATATAACCAAAAAGTCAAATGTCCTTAGTCTATATTTGACTTTTTATTTATATATAAATCCAAAAAGAGTATTTAACATTTTTTTTTTATTTCATCAAAGATAAACAAAGACAAGGTTATGAAAAATATCATAATTTACCAAATATGATATAATCAAGACTTTTATTGGAAACAAACTCATATATTGTTGTTTTTGAAATTCGAAAAACCTTTGAAAACAATTTATGTCACCGAAAATATTACTGGGTTGAGTCGCGGACTAGGTTGTTCTCTTTAAGACGTTTCGAGACACTGCCCAAAATTGTGCAAGACAGACTATCAACCACGAAGTCCCCAGGATAAAACAGCTCAGATACTCTGTATCGGAGTTCTACTGCACTGTAGAAAACCGCTCTAGAATTACACCCTCAATATGGCAGTCTTACGACTGACACTCGTAATATGACACAATGACCACTCGAAAGAGAAGAAAGAGATGAAGCAGTAAAAAATAGAGTAATGATAATTGTACACTCATTAGGGGTAGTTGACGGTAGTTGAACCACGACAGAGCTCAGGATAGGTGGAGGTAAGGTTGTGCAAAAATCCGGTTATGAGATCCAAATTCAAAACTGGATCTAAATCCATTTTAAATATCTAGTTAAAATCATAGAGTTATAATTTGGTTTATTTATAAACCGTTTAAATAACCACTTATGTTTTATATTTGAATTTGGTTTTTATCCACTACCAATATTTTGTTAATTTTAAGATTTTACTTCTTGAAAAAAATTGAATTTTTTTTCGAAAAAATATCAGAATTTTTTCTCAAAAAATTTGGTGAGAATTTGTTTTAAAAAATTTATCAAAAAAATCAATTTTTTTAAATAATCAATTTTTAAACTATGAATAAATAATTTTTTAAAAAATAATCAAATTTTAACCAATTTTGAAAAAAAAATCAATTTTAAAATTAAAATTTTCAAAACCGGTTGCTTATTATAAATCGGTTATTTAACTATAACCAACTTTACAATTGGTTTTATAATCAGTTTTAAACCAAATAATGAATTTAGTTATAAACTAGATTATGGCACGTGCGCTGCGCGAATATTAATTAATTAATTTTATAAGTTTTATAAGTAATATTTTATATATTATAAATATAGTTATCTTATAATATTACTTTATTGATTTGTAATAATTAAATATGATTAGGAAAATTAAAATGAAGAAAAATCATGTTTATCACAATCATCTAATTTAATTTTTTAAATATTTTGTAAAATTCGTATGATAACTTATTATATAGGATAATTGTTTGACTCGTTGTACTTTAATTATTAATTTATTTTTCAACATATAATAGTACTTGTAGTTATTTGATGAAATAAAATGTAAAATACAAACCCAAAAATAAGATGTAAAAAATGTTAATGTTGAATTATATTGTAGCGTAGCTAAATTTATTTGTTTTATTAGTATGATGTTTTAATTGTGAGCATGAGAAGTTGTTATAAAAAAAAATTATTGATATATTTCATCAAGAGTTTGTAAAAAAAAA
>NC_021163.2:14043547-14047438 GCF_000331145.2 Cicer arietinum | reverse complement strand
ATTCGTATTTTATGATTATTTTTAATGAACTTGGGTATTTTCTTTCAAATAGAATATATATTTTTACTTTATAAAATGTTACTACAAAAATGAATTGACATAAATTGAAAGTAACTATAAATGGATTGACTTTAATCAGTAATTGAATTTTTAATGTACAAAATCATTAGTCTGGAATAATATAATTGTTCATGAAAGGAGGATTATATAATGAGTATTTATGTCCATTATGAGTAGGGGTGGGAATAGGTCAGGCCAGACCAGGCTTTGAAAGGCCTGAGTCTGGCCTACGATGAATTTTTGAGGCCTATGATAGGCTTTTTTTCGGCTTGAGCCTGGCCTACGGCCTATCATGGCATGACCTGTAAGCCTATTTAAAAGCCTTATTCACATTAAAAATAATTTTTCTAACAAAATAATTTAAAAAATAGCTCTTTAGCGTTTTTGCATTCTTCAACTCTGTCATACTCTTCCCTGCACAAAGCACACGTTAGAAATAAATGAGCTTTAGAGTTTAGGAGTACCTTTGCATTTTCATCAGCCGTCCATTGTGCTTGAGGTTTCTCATCGGAGGTTGCATCTGCGTTGTTGGTCCTAATGACATGATCTCCATTTTCCACCACAGACCACATGTTGTTGTCTTGTGATATGAGAAATAGCCTCATCTTGCCTTTCCAATGATAGTAATCTGTACCATCCAAGTAGGGAGGTCGGCTGGATGATCCTCCTTCAGGGATGTACTTAGCTTTTGACATATTTCTTTTTGGATCTTTTTCTCTTACACTGTTAGGTGTATTTTTTAGAGAACCTTGCTCTGATGCCAATTGTTGTAGCTAAATATCACTAGAAGGGGGGTTGAATAGGGATTTTGCTGTTAAAAACAATTTTTAAGTGTTTTAAAAACTATCCTCTTGCAGAGGATGGCTAGCTCGAGGATGGGGTTTTTAAATCGTTAGATCTAAGCTGAGTAAAAGAGTAGGAGCAGAATATGAGGGACACACACACAATTTTATACTGGTTCACCCAAAGATGGCTACGTCCAGTCCTCACACCCTTGTGAGATTTCACTAACTTTCAAAACAGATCAATCCTCAACCCGAGGATGATTACAACCGTGTATTATCAAGCTTCACCAAGCTTACAATCAATTTCCAACTATTTCCAAGCTTCACTCACTAGGAAATTACAAAGTAGAATGAGAGTGATTGATACTTAATACTTTCTCAAAAGATATACAAAGATATAGTGTAGGATCAAAGAAAGTAATAAGGGAGGATGTGATTTGCTTCTTGAAAGCTTTAAGATGCTTGATCTTTTTATGCAAGTGTGTTGTGTCTCTTCCAATGGAGAGCTTGTATGCATTTTATAGAGATCCAAGCCCTTGATGACCGTTGGAGCTCATTTTCAAAGGATCCAAGGTTTTCATCAAAATTACAGAACTGCCACTCAGCTTGTTAGGCTTAGGCAGAACCCATCCTCACGCAGCATAGTTTTGATCTTGACATGTCCTTGCTTTTTCACTTTAATCAGAGTGCAAGGCTGTTTCTGAGCTGCATTTTTCGAAGTCTTTAAGGTCTAGGTTGGCTTCATCTTTTGAGGTGATGTGGACAAGAGAGAAAAAGCCACTTTATGACATAGGACTGTCATACTCAGTCCGAGGATCAGATCTGGCAGCAACATGTGATCTTCCATTTTTGGCTTGTTTCAAGTTGCCTTTTGCTAACTTGACTTCCTTATGCATTAAAACGTGCAAGCCCATTAAATGATCAGATTTTGACATTTGCACATGCTTGATAGGTTGCTTTCACTTTTGCTAGTCTTTCCTTTACATACTAGATCTAGCCATATTCACCTTTTTCTTTTGACCTTTTGACTCTTGCTTTGAATGCTTTGTTTATTCATGTTTGACATTGATATACAATTGAATAAACACAATTATTCTGATGAGAAATCAGATTGTCCAGATCTGGGGATATTTCAAATTGCAGCAATTTCCATCCTCACGAGGGTTTTCCATCCTCACGAGGGTTTTCCATTCTCAGGCCAGAATTACTTTTTCCTTCTTTTTGCCTTAATGATTAATGACCTATTAACTTAAATGAATACACTCAAGAGCACATGTTAGTCATTAACCACAATCATAATCTCTTAAGTAATTTTGTTATCATTAAAATCATTTGAGAGATTTTGTCTCAACAATCTCCCCCTTTTTGATGATGACAAAATTCTTTAGATTATGATTTTAAATAAGACAAAGATAAAATGTTTATGCTCCCCCTCAATTATATGTGTAATAATTTTTAAAACTAAAAATCATTACTCCCCCTAAATGTATGCCAAAGTGTTGAAATAACATGATTCTAATCATACAAATGACATAAAAAAATATGTTGTTTTCATACATGTTTATTGGAGTGAGTGCAATGGAAATTAGAAGAAGAAAAAATAAAGAATGGAATACATATAAAATATATATAGGCCGGCCTGTCAGGCCTAATAGGCTTTTTTACAAGCCTGAGCCTGACCTATTTTCATAAATAGGCTTTAAAAACAGCCTGAGCCTGACCTTTTTATTAAACAGGCCAGGCCATGCCATAAGTAGGCCAGACCATAGGCCCCTGTCGGACGGCCTAGCCTATTCCCATCCCTAATTATGAGTGATTAGGTGTTTTTTTCAATTGAATTTAATGACTAAAAATATTTATTATTACCATTGGTAAATGACTAATAATATTATAAAATAATTTATAAATTTATTATAAAATAACTTATAAAATAATTTGATAATAATATAAATTATAAATTATTATCAAATTGTAAAGTAATTTATAAATTACAAATTTATTATAAATAATTGTAAAATAATTTTATAATTTTATAAGTAATATTTTATGTATTATAAATATAGTTATCTTATAATATTACTTTATTGATTTATAATAATTGAATATGATTAAGAAAATTAAAATGAGGGAAAATCATGTTTATCACAATCATCTAATTTAATTTTTTAAAATATTTTGTAAAATTCGTATGATAACTTATTATATAAGATAATTGTTTGACTCATTGTACTTTGATTGTCAATTTATTTTTCAACATATAATGGTATTTGTATTTATTTGATGAAATAAAATGTAAAATACAAACCAAAAAATAAGATGTAAAAATTTAATTATATGATTGACTATTTAATATTTTGATTTTAAAAAAATGTTAATGTTGAATTATATTGTAGCGTAGTCTAAATTTATTTGTTTTATTAGTATAATGTTTTAATTGGGAGGATGAGAAGTTGTTGTAAAAAAAAATTATTGAATATATTTCATCAAGAGTTTGAAATTTATTTTATTAATGATTAAAGATTTGCTTATACTTTAAATCAATTTTAGTTATTAAAAAGTTTTAACTAATTATTTGTGCAATTGAATTATAGTTATATTGATAGGTACCAAAAATAAATTCTATTAAAAAATAATTTAATTTTATGCAATACTTAATTTTTTATTAATTTTTTAACATTCAAATTATGATTATAATAAAGAAAATTAAAATAAAAAATAGGATTCAATTATAAATATATAATTTAATTGATAAAAATTTAGTGTTAATATATTTTTTTAGAACACGTATATAGTAAACGTTGGTTCATTATATTTTTTAATATATTTATATATATTATAATTTTTAAAATTGGAAATAACTTTTTTAATAACTTTTTTATATATTCGTATTTTATGATTATTTTTAATAAATTTGTGTCTTTTATGTCAAATAGAATATTTTTTATTTTTTTATAAAATGTTACTAAAAAAAATGGATTGACATAAATT
This sequence comes from Cicer arietinum, assembly GCF_000331145.2. Lineage (NCBI taxonomy): Eukaryota > Viridiplantae > Streptophyta > Magnoliopsida > Fabales > Fabaceae > Cicer > Cicer arietinum. The sequence goes on along the minus strand of NC_021163.2, from coordinate 14,043,605 downwards.
GAAATTAATTTTAAATGGATTGACATTAATGAGTAATTGAATTAGAAACGTATAAAAT